>NC_137953.1:34984196-35289196 GCF_963924665.1 Micromys minutus | reverse complement strand
ATATTGACATTGTCAACAAGCTGTGACCTCTGTATCTGTCAAAGACTCATCATGCAGTCTACAAGCACAGCAAATGTACTCAAGCTTTCATGCAGAGCCAAGAGTCATTCTCTATCTTTCTGTCAGATGGATTTTCCAGTAATGTTCACTTGAGTAACAGTAAAAATTCCAGTGCTGAAGTAAAAGTAATTTTAAGCATAAGGCAAATTCCACATTATTTACATACCCTTTCCTCTAATCAATAATCCTTGAAAATGCTGATTTTACATAGGGTAATTTTTAAGACCATTGATTACTTCACTTATTTTAAAGCATTTATTTTCTTAAAGAAATGCAAGGACAAAAATGAAACAAAGACTGGAGTAATGGCTGATCAGTATCAGCCCAACCTGGCATCTAACCCAAGGGTAGGCACCAATCCCTGACACTATTACTGATGTCATATTGTACTCGCAGGCAGGTGCCTGGCATGAACATCCTCTGAGAGGCTCTACCCAGCAGCTGACTGAGACAGATGCAGATACTAATAGCCAAGCATTGGCAGAGGTTTGGGACTCCAAGGGCAAAGTTGGGATAAGAATTTAAGGAACTGAAGGGGATCGCAACCCCATAAAAAGACCAAGAGTGTCAGCTAACACTAACCACTAGGAGGGCCCAGAAACAGCGCTACCAACCAAAGATCGTACAGGGGTTTATCTGAGGCCTCAAGCACCTGTGTAGCAGATTGATGCCTTGTCTGGCCTCAGTGGGAGAGGATGTACCTAATCCTATACAGACTTGATGCCCAGGATGGGAAAATGGAAAGGGTGAGCACACTCTCAGAGGCAAAGTCGGGGGTGAAGGACGGAAAGAACTCTGGGAGGGGGAGGGAGCAACATTTGAGTTGTAAATAAATAAATTAATAATTAATAGAAGAATAAAAATAAAACACTGTTTTTTAATGAAGGCAGTCAGTATCTTCAACCATGCCAACCTCTTATTTAACTCATATTTAAAAACAAAACAAATAGGCAAGGATGCAAGCAAGCAAACAAACAGAAAACCTCGTTGGTCATTAGTGTTATAATGATCAATATGAGGGGTTTCAAAACAATTTAATTGAACTTTTTCTTTTGTAATTTTTGAAAATTTCACATATGACTACTGTATTTATGTTACTTTTATCAAGCCCTCTTCTGTTTCCAACTTCTCTCATGTCCCACCCATTTCCTTTTAAGTTCATGATCTCTTTAAGTTTGCTTATTGTTCACACACACACAGACAAACACACACACACACACACACACACACACTCACCCCAACACCCCACTCGTGATTCTCTAATTACTGTTGCTTTTAAGGTAATTTTATAATTTTACTATGCCTTTTTGTGCTCCTCCTTTTGTAGAATTCATTTTATTGTCATGTTGTCTTTAAGGAAAACTAGTATAGGGTTCAAACCATGACTCAGATGCCCTTGCAGAGAAGCTGCTTTCTTCCTAAGACCATGTATGATAGTTCTTATGTGTCTGCAACTTTAGTTCTAAGGTATTCAAATCCCACTCCTGGTCTCAGCAGACACCAGACATACATATAGTATACAGAAATACATGCATACAAAATACTCATAAACATAAAACAAGAGTAACAAAACATTAAAAAAAGAAAACAAAACAGTGCTATAGAGAAACAAGGGAACAGAATGAGGATAACTCCTTGGCATGACTGATTTTAACGTTTTTAAGTAATTAGTTAAGTTGTGCTTGTCTCTTCCATTACAAGCTTATTACACAGGCTGATAAAAGATGACTGTGGTGAATGGGTTTTTAGGTCATTTCTGATAAAGTTAAATGTGGTTGTCATTTCAATTGATCCGTCTGCATTTTTCTAGTGTGTTCATCCATCTTTTGAAATCCTACATTCAATATGTCCTACAGGAAATAATTTGGGTAATTTTAGAGAAAATGCTTTCTCACATTAAACAGTCTTGGATTCTTATTTCCTGCCAAGATATATAAGAATATATTTCATAGTGTTAATTTCATGCTTCAGAATTATTGAGTTTCCTTGGGAAATAAGTATTTAAATAAATCTCAAGTAAGTGTATGGATTCTCTGTACTACAACTGAGACAATTAATACTAATAACCTTGTTCCAGTGTTCACACAGTCATTCATATTAAATTATTCAGTATTCAGTATCAGCTTGTAAAGTTATTCTGTTACTAAAATACTAAGCATACTTCAAGAACACTGGGAGAAATTGTTTATATATATATATATATATATATATATATATATAGAGAGAGAGAGAGAGAGAGAGAGAGAGAGAGAGAGAGAGAGTTAACAGTAATAGACTTAACATACATCCTATTTATTGTTTTTATTTTTTACAACTTTATTAAAAAAGAGATAAATATACAGATTATTAAAAGAATTTTAGTGTAAATATATATGAATATATTTTTCACAGTACTTGATTTTTTTAAAGGTTTGATAATATGCATCAGAATCTTACTATTTACAAAGATTATAGAGTATATGTAAAACAAAACATAACATGGAATTAGTCAACGTTTTTGGTACACACATCCTATTTATATTTTAGGTAAGTGCTGGAGAATTAAGTGAGAACTCATGTATGGAGCAGGCCATTTTGTTCATTAATTATACAAGAAGAAAAGATGCCAAAGAAAAAAGTGGGAGTCTTAATCAAAGGCACAAGGAGCAACTGAGAAGGAAGCAAGGGAATAGGTCATGACATTTAAGATGGAAATTAAGTATATCAAAATTATCACCATGTTCTCAAAGGAGAACAAATGTGGCCAGCATCACAAACCATGAGAGGAACTATAGAGAAGGAGGATGAAGAGAATGCAACCCAAGCCATCTGCATTCAGTCCAGTCTCACAGCATCAGGCAAATGTCACAGGGTATATGATTGAGTGGAATTTGATGACTATCACTAGAAATCTGTCAAGCTGTTGCGCTTGTCTCGGGAAAATAGTACTAACCACAGACTCAATTTTGTTTCTTTTGCTTTGCTTTGCATTGTGTTGGGTTGTTTTGTTAATTTTGGAAAGGAAGAATAAACCATTTGGTTAAGAAAGTTTCCAAAGTGACATATGGCTACTGTGAAAAAGAAAAAGAAAACTAAAATAAAAGAAGAAAAGGAAGGAACGAAAGAAAGAACGAGCAAAAGAAAGAAAGAAAAAAAGGAAGTTGAAGTTAGACAGACAAATGCAGATGCACCCTTAATTCTAGAATTGGCTGAACAAGCAAAATGAATTTAAGCACCCTGTAAACTGGAAACCGTAGATGTGATAGGTGATTCAGAAATACAATATTACCTAAGAATAGGCATAAAAATGGCCACTGAACTGTGACATTATGCCTGAGGGCAATGTGTTTTCAATAACAAAAATATGTGCCAATTTCTGTATAAACTGAATTTTATTTGCAGAAATGGCTCTATAATTAAGAGACCTTGCTACTGTTCCACAGAATCTGGGGTTCTATTCTCAGTGCCTACATCAGGAGGTTCACAAGCCATGTGACCTCAGGTCCTAGGACACAGCATCCTCTTGTGACCTCTGAAGATACCTTCATGCATATGTTGCACACTCAATACATTCAGGCATAGCCAAACTTACAAAAAAATTATAAATGACTTACTTTCTTTGTTCATAAGCAAGAGAGAATGTGCAAATATTCTAAAATCAATAAATTGATATGTTGAAGCAAAGTTTGCTCTCTGTTGCACACACTGTCCATATATGCACAGAGGAAGACTTGTGGTTATAGCTGTGAGACAGGAGGTAGAATCTATACCTGTCTACCCCTTCTGAAACAACCTTAGCATTCCCAAATGTACCCTTACAAGGTATTCTCAAGCCAAATACTGATGCCAGGCTTTTTAAAAATTGAACAGAAAGACATAGTTGCTGAACCATGTGGTCGAATTACAGGAAAGATGGAAGAAGATGAGGAGGAGAGCAACCCTGTAAGAGGACCAGCAGTCTCAACCTGTACCCCTGAGATCCCTCAGACACTGGATCACCAACCAAACACCAGCTGAAATGGGAACCTCAACACATCTAGAGCAGAGGACTCTTGGGTCTGGGTTCAGTCAAAATGCACTTAACCCTCAAGAGGCTGGAGGCACTCGGGAGTTTAGAGGGCTGGTGCGGTGGGTGGTGTGAGTACATCCTAGTGGAGATGGGGGGACAGGGAGGTGGTATGGGACATGGAACAGTAGAATGATGGAACGGGTTGGGAATAAAATCTTAAGTTTAAAAATAAAGAGCTATAGAAAGGATTGAAAGAGCTGAAGGGTTTGCCCCCTCGTGGGAAGAACAACACCATCAACATCCAAGGCACTGAGGTGAACAGTGTGATTGGGAGAGAGAGCACCTTCATGGAAGCAAGATGAGGGGAAAAAGGGAAGGGAGTGGGGGGGAAGGTTTTATCATTTAAAATGTAAAACAAAGAATATCCAATAAAATTGAAAAAAGGCAAAAAAATTTATAAAAGAAAAAAGAATACACATACACATTACATATACACATAGAAATACATATATACAAACATATACATATACAACATACACATCATATACATCATGTGCATCTATATATACCTACACATACACATAGAAACATACATACACATACATATACAACATATATATCACATGCATCTATATACACCTACACCCACACCTACACATACACATACATACACATCATATATATGGATATATATATATATATATATATATATATATACACACATACATATACATACATATATATATACATATATATACATGACAGGTTTTATTTTAGCTAGACATCTTGGTTTATTCCTAAATTATAATACCATAGAATGATTATAAATGGAATGAAAATTGGATGTGTGTTCTGAAACAGTATAGTGACTCATAGATTAATACTAAAATACTCCATAAACACAATTCTGAGTGGACTAGGTGCAATTTTTAAATGCACAAGGAAACTGAATGGAGGAGTTAGAAAAAGGACTGAAGAAGCTAAAGGGGATTGCAACCCATAAGAAGTACAACAAAATCAACTAACCAGACCCCTCAGAGCTCAGTGGAACTAAAACCACCAACCTATGAGTATACATAGACAGAGCCACGACTCCAGCTGCATGGGTAGCAGAGGATGGCCTTGTCTCACATCAGTGGGAGGAGAGGCCCTTCCTCCTGTGAAGGCTAGATGCCCCAGTGTAGGGAGATGCAAGGGCAGGTAGGAGGGAGGGAATAGGTGGGCGGGGAGAGCACCCTCATAGAAGCAGGAAGAGGGAGGATGTGATAGGTGTTCCTGGAAAGGAATCAGGGAAAGGGGATACCATTTGAAATGTAAATAAATAAAATCCCATTTTTTTTTTTTTCTAAAAAGAAGAAAACGCAGTGGAGCTGTCTGAAGAAAGCCTCATAACCTACATGTTCTGCGTGTTCCATACCACAGAGGATCCTGCTCTATGTAGAGTTCCAGAGTGACTTCTGGTTTCTCATCTTAGGTTCAGGTTTTCTGTGTCAGTACTTCAGCTGTCTTACTGCTTCCCTGCTTGTGTGATACAGAAGGTTCCAACTGTGAGTTTTAATGCAAGAAATGCTGTGGGGTTTGGTCAGTCCCAAAAGATCATTCTGATGGCAAAGATGTATTGAGTCCATGTGAAAGAGTACTGTCTGCTCTATGTCTATGGTCACTTGCATACATACAATTCTTGGGGCATAGTCCTTTATCAATATGGTTGAGAGTCATAAAATTAAAATAATAAATGCCAAATAGTAATTGCCAAATAAAAGTGCACCAGAATTCATCATGTAGCTCAAATGCATTTTGCCTTAAGTACTGTCTTATATCTAATTAGCAAAAATTAAATTTTATTTCTATCATCAAATGTTGGATATTACCCATAACTTAAAGGAGGTGGTGAAAGTATTTAATCTCATATCTCTGAAGGTAGAAGCAGTTGCATCTCTGAGTTCAAGACCAGTGTGGTCTCTAGTCTGAGTTTCAGGACAGACTGGCTACCCAGAGAAACCCTAATCATGTATCTAACAACAACAACAACAATAGAACTATTATAAGGACTTTGTAAGTGGAAAAATTATACATTAACAATTAAATTCAGAGACTACCTCTTATGGCATATTTAGTCCAACATAAATGGTTAAATAAAGAAATTTTCAGAAGATTCTCTCAGTTACATAGAATTTCTAAAGAACCCAAAAATAAACTTGCTATTTTGGATAGAAATGGCTCCAAAGTACTGAAAATAAAAGCTCTCATGGGCATCCTGGTTTGAAGAAATATTATAAACATTTTATGTAGCTCAATTTAACATTATTACATTAGTTTCATTGTGTAAATGCACTGTTATGTGGGCCAATGCTCTATAGAGTGTTTCAGGTAATTTTATTTCACAATGGGTAGATATGACTGAATAGTTGTACATCAATATATTTATACCTAATACAGGGTATATAGTGGGCTGTGCTATGTATGCCTCATAAATCAATGCAAATGAGGCCACATTTATGCACCATTTACTGTGACGTTTTGTATGTCCTCCATCCAAATAATTGCACCTATTATGTTCCAGGTTTTAAGGAAAAACCACATCTTATCTACTGTGGAAAATTGTTTTCTAAGTAGATAACTGATTTCTGAACCAAATATAATGTGCATCCTTCAAGTTAAAGCATTGCATTTGGATAAGCATTAGGACCCAGGACCACTATAGTTCTAATCAATTATATTTGTTGCTCATAGTTTACCTAAAATGTATTATAACCACATACTCATGTAAACCAGAGTATAAATACTAAATCTCAAACTATTGAAATGCACACATAAAAAATTGGTATGAAGGCTGTAATCTCTGCCTCTAAGCTTAAAATGTAATGATTTTCTGCTAGCAAATTCAAATATTTTATCTAACATCTCTTCTCAATTAAAATCATTTTTACAAAAATATTTGTTATCATTTTGGTTACAAATTAAAATTTTTTAAAGGTTTATCAACCCAGCTGTGATTCTCATTTATTTGAGTGGCTCATGATTTGGCAAAATATGTAGGCGTAATTTCAGATCAAGAACTTTGAGTACAATAACAGTCTTTGCATATTATTATTTTCCACCATTTTATTTGATGTGAAGAATTGATATTATATCATTACCCTGGGGCAGTAGATAATAAATCCAAATTGCATGTGTAACCATTCCTGTTTTCAGAGTATCATGGATGTAATGAGATGATGAGGCATGATTACATTCATTGAGAGATCAAGTGGACATTTTCCATGAACCTTGTGTATTGAGATGACAGAAACCTAAAGTATTAATCTCATCATAGGATCTTCCAAGACTTAGACTCTCAAGCTCATGCACAGCCTCTTTAGTTTCTGACAATAGTGTATAGGTAATTCTTGAGGTAGAAAAATGAAAGTCATCACAGAGTCATTAATAAAACTCACTGGTGCTTCATTTCATTTCTGTGATTTGTCAACAGAGGGTATTAAAGGCTATTGAATCTGCCATGGTGTATTTAAGGTGCCTCTATCATTTTTGAAGTTTGTCTTTCTCCTCTCTTCTTTCCTTCTTCATAACTTGTTACTTCTTTGTGCATGTTTTAAATCTGAAAACATCAGGAGTGTCCACTCAATCTACATCATTTTAGTCCACCAAAATATCACACTGTTCACATCACATATTTCAGTGGATAATTCAGCTAATTCAGTTGCATCAGTCTGCTGACTTATAGGATGACAGTATTCTCTCTCTCTCTCCTCTCTCTCCCTCTTTCTCTCTCTCCCCTCCTCTTTCTCTCCCTTTCTCAAACTTAATTTCTATTGTTGAACTTTTAAATTATTGTCTGTATTTTATGATGTTCTTTATACCTACAGCAAAGTTTTTTTTGAGTTTAAGACATTTGATTGTCATTGAAAGATAATATATCTGTAAATATTTTATTCTGTCTTCCTTTATGCTATTATGTTCAGTAATCCAAAAGAAGCTATAATCTTTTGGGTCCTATAATTTCAGTTGTTACAACTTTGTTCTTTTAAAATTAACACTCTCAAAGCTAATTTATTTATATCCTTATTTTTTTCTGACTCCCAGAGTATTAATCTCAGAATTGTGTCCACAATGCAAGTGCTGGCAATTCTTTTCTCAAGATTTACTATATTAGTTTTTTTTTTACTTTTGTATGTTTGTGTCTATCTGCATATGCCGTGTTTGTGCATGCAGTTAAGGAGATTCAGACAGAGTAATAGAAAGGTATTCAGAGACAAGGGTGGGGGTGCCAAATACGTGAAGATGACTGTGATATCCAGAATAGAACATCAAAATTCTGTGGTTTGGCATTATAGGTTTCCTGACATTCATGATGGAAACTGAACTTGGATATTGTGAAAAAAACAAACAAAACCTGTCAACACTTGCAATGCCTCCAATCTCTCAAGATTCTTCACTGTTACAATTTATTTTTGTTAGGACCACTCACTTTTGGTATTTCCCCATTTACATTGCAAGTAAGGAAGATGATGCTATATTTCCCTGTATAGCTTGATCTGTACCGTGATGACACAGGAAAAATAACATCACTTTCAACCACTCTGAAGATCCAACTGAAAAATAAAAGACACATTTGTACCTGATTTTGATAAGTAATCATGCTGGTATATTTTTATTTGTCAGATATAAATGTATTGTTTAAGCAGTGCTACTTTTTCAATATTTGTATCAGGGAATGGAGGATCCAGGATTTAACTGCCACCAAGAACACAGTGCACTGTCATCCTCATCATCATACAAAAGTTATAGTAGTGAGAATATATGAGTGTGTTTCTATGCCTGAGGATGTTTGTTTTTTTTTTTTTTGTGTGTGTGTGTCTGAAATAAGAATATATATGCAGAAACATCATAGATGCATACGTATCACAGACCCATTCATAAAATACATAATATATGCAGATATACATACATTATTCCTTATAGATAAACTCCATAATTACATGTGTTTAAGTACCCCATGATATAATAGACCAAACTTAGTTGAAAATATGAGTATTTCATTGTATGCATTTATTGACTGCTTTTACCTAACTGGCCATAAGTATTTCTGGTGGACAAGACCACTGGGTACAAAAGTATTTTTAAAGAAAGCTTGCTGGATTATAATTTAAAGAGAGAGGGTGTGAATTGAAGTGGCAATGCAAAAACACAGCTCAAGCATAGAATAAGAAAACACAGCATCAACATGTATTGCATGGACGTCTTAGGGTAAGAAGAGACATTCAGTGGGTGGTGGTGTCTTAACTTGGACATGCTGAAAGACAGGCTCAGGTTACAGAGCCTTCACTGACAAGATTGTATCTCTACATGATAAAGCTAAATTATAGTGAGGTTTTGGGCAGAAAGTTTTACAGTTTAAATACAAGTTTGAGCAGGATTCTTTCGGCAGTGAGGAGGATGGACTCTGGATTCGAACACTGATATAGTTGGGAAATCACTGGTAAACTTTTATAATCATCTAAATTGGAAATGACAGGGACCTGTACCACAGTGGTCACAAGAGGGATGGAGAAAAATAAATGCAGCTGAGGTAGATGGAGGATGTACAGCTAACAGTACTTCATTATTCTTTAACTCCTCCCAATACCTGAAAATAGCTCTGATGTTTTTGGCCAGAATCTTAGAGCTAATGATGCCAGTAAAGATTGGCAGTTAACTTAAAGTAAGATAACTTAGGCAAGTTAAGATACACTTGTTTCAGTCAAAACTGTATTTTACCTTTAAGAATCTCAAAATACCTTAAAGTTAACCTCAGTCAAAATGAAGCTCAGATAAGATGTCCCATAGCCGGTATTGAAAGAAGTGTGACCAACGAGTACACATGAAGTGACATATGACTCCAGCTGCATATGCAGCAGAGGATGGCATTCTCTGCAGTCAATTTGGGGAGAGGCCTTTGGTCCAGCTAAGGCTCTTATTCCCAGTGTAGGAGAATGCCAAGGCGCTGAGGAGGAAGTCGGTAGTTTGGAGTGGGAGCTTCTTCATGGAAGCAAGAGGAGGGGGAGGGGGAGGGGGGAGTTAATGGAGTGGGGGAGGGGATAATATTTGAAATGTAAAAACAGATAGTATCCAATAAAAATGGTAAAAAAAAAAAATAAAGAAACAAGGAAAGCAGTGCTGTGTTTGTGTACATGGTGATTGAGCAAAAACCCAGGGGAAACTGTCTGAAAGATGTTCCTATTAGCTAACCCTCTTAAGGATGCACACCTGAACACAGTGGCAATTTCCAGTACAAGGAAATTTAATTCCATGTTATTTTACTCCCCCCTTTCTTCCTAAAATGCAGCGTTTCATCTTTAGTCACAAGAATTAATTTAGACTCGGATTTTAGTGTCTGTTGCCAACTCATTACAATACACAAAAAGAAACCTTGCAACAGTTTAGACGCGTCAGCAATTCTATTTCATATCCAAAATTTCAACAAAAGAAAAATTACATACTTTTTGTCCAGGCTTACCACTTTTGAAGATACTTCATAGCTGCTATGGAAAATAAAAGAAGCCTAACCAGTTCCTAGTATTTATGTTCTCAATAGAAAGCAGATTGCATTCAATTTTTCACTTTTTGTATGACTATAATTATTATCATTATTCTTTTTCATTTTGGGAAGGGGAAGGTATTTGTTAGGAACAAAGTGTGTTTGTGGATTGAGAAATATTTGCTCTTTCCTTTCAAATGACTGCTAACATATATGAAATGTCTACCTAGAATGAGAGTATATCTTTTTAAACAAAACAGATTCAGATGTATTGGGTGTTACAGACCTTAGAGAAGATTAAGTGCAAAAATTTAGTACATCTTGAGATGATACCTCTTAGTTTAAGAAAGATATTTGAGTATTTAATATGAAGGTCCACCTCCACACAGACTCATCAGTTACAGTCATAAATATTATTACTGTTATTTGAAAAAGTTATCAGGGAGCAGATCTGCCAAAATTGTGTGACTCAATGGCAGAGGCATTCTATGGGCCTAAGAAAATTTGAAAACTAAGATTATCAGGATTCTCCATCCTCTTCATTGTTTAGCAATTACAAACAAATACAGTGTTGTACTTTTGTTGAACATGAACTATCATTTCCCTAAAATGGGTGAAGCATGAGGGTAAATCATTTACTTTGGTTGTTATGGTGACAAAATACCCAGCAAATTCAATTTAAGGAGAAAAAAGGTTATTCAGCCTCACAGCTTATGGATGCAGCCTATCACCCAGAGAAACCTGTGTTACAGATAAGGCAGCTGGACACATAGATTTCTCAGTGAGAAATTAGATGAATGTGGGCACACACACAGCTTGCTTTCAACTTTTCACATGGTTGATGGTCTTATTTTGTGGAGTAGCCCTCAAAATGAGGGTAACCATTCACCCTTCTTCATGCAAACTTTCTGGAAACTCATTCATTCACACATGCATGTTTTGTCCTGACAATAAACTTAAATCCATGCAAAAATGAACCAAGGTCAAAAGAGGTGTTTTGTCACTGGACCATGTGAAGTCTTGACTATGATTCTCATCAAATGGTGACTTTCAGTCTAGGATTACATTTGTTACAATCAATTATTTTCAAATCATAAATCAGAAAATGAAATTTTAGTTTAAAATGAGTCATACAAAATTTATGACTGAGGACCTCAATTTGAAAAGCATAACATTGAATTTAAGCAAAAATTAGACCTTTTAAAATATAACATGATTGAAAATATAAATTAAGTTGTATGTTATTTAGATATAATATCTATTTTATAACAGGAAATTAGCACTCTTACATTTTATGAAAGAAATAAAATAGTAAACTTGCTAAAAATATTAAGGCTTCTATCAAAGACATGTGATTTAATAAATCATATAAATTAGTATATACTTGATTTGTTTTTATAATAAATGAAGTTGTTTGGAGTTATCTTTATAATTTAAGTATGATATATGTAATAATAAATATAACTAAAATATTATTTCACTAAAATATATGACTAATTTAATGTATCCTATTTTATTCAATATTTGAATGTCAGCACTGAATATTCATAGATTACAGTGATCTTTCTTCAATAGTCACAGAAACACACTCATTCTTTCTGTATGGCTTGCTAAATTTTTGTTTTAGGCTGAAATAATGTAAAATTGAAACTATCATTCAGATAATGCTTGAGTGATCATAGATTTCTTCTTTAATTTTAATTTTAGAATAGAGATTATCATACTTCGGTGGGTGATCAATATTGTAATTAAATGAGACAAAGAGTTCAAAGTTGGACGAGGTGGACACTGATGCCAGGCAGATGCTTATAATCCTCACAATGCAACAGTCATCTTCCATACACCTTATCTCCCTGATGAGTGTATGACAAAGAAGGTTTTCTATAAGCGTAATGAAGCAGAAAACCACTGGATGTGTGAACAAGTTTAAGGGAGTTCCTCACAGTTTAGAAATTTTTCCTAAATTCTATAAATTTCGTGATCATTAAATCATTATCAAACTCCCAAGCAGACCTTCCCAAGTCTGAGTATAGAACAAGGTAAGGGATACAAAAAAAACCGAATTAAGCGGAAAGGAATATTGAGACTTCAGAATAGCAGCCTGCAGAGGACAGTGATCAATAGCCTTCAGCTCTAATTAAGTTCTTAGCTGGCCTGACATTTTTGCCTATAAGATACAAATATCCTCTCAGCTGAGCCTCTTTGATTCTTTCTCCTTTTAGTAACAGGATTTGTCATGAGATCTAGGTATTAGCCCAACACGCAGAAAGACGGGTTAATTGGGCTAAACATTTTTAAGTTTTCCTATGCTACTGAGTAGTCTAGGCATCACATCTAATACCTATTATCCAAAGTAAGGCTGAGTTTCTCCTCAGTGGTAGAAATCCAGATTATTACCCCCCCCCATCCATCATTATAGTGACTCTTGCAAATCTGTAGGTGTGGTCACAAGCATGCACTCATCATAAACATAACCACAATAAAACAGGAACACTATACATTTATGTAGGCCAGTGGGTGTCATGGGAACACTTGAAGTGGAAAATTTGGTTGCTTTGTAATGTTTATGGTGGTTTCATTAAGGTGCTTTAAGTCTATAGGTGCTTTATTTTTGCACTTTATGTTGGTATATAATTTATGGATTCAAAAGGTAATCCAACCAGAACTTTTATTGTTATTAAAGGTAAAATCATACTTTTGCTTTTCAGTTAAAATCAATGCAGTTTATTTACTCAGTTAATAGTCTTGATGGGGAAAACAATAACTAATGTTATAGAAATGACAAAAGATTACTTTTGAAGAGTAAGCAGGAGGCTATAACAGGGAGGTGTACCTCGGTGTGATCTCAGGACTCTGTACTCACACTGTCTATTAGGAGAGCAACCAAAGCTTCTAACCTTTGGTTTTGAATAGAGGCTGCAGAATATTAATCCTTATTGTTTTTAGGAAAGAAAGCTTCCTGGTGAAAGATGTCACAGAGCTATTACCGTGGCAACAGACACCATATAGAGATGAGTTATCTATTAGTTGTTCTTTGGTCAATAAGTACATCCCTGAAACTCTCCAGAATGAATGGCTTATGAGAGACCATTGTACATAAAATTGCTTTTTTTCTCTGAATAACTTCTCAATAATAATTTTTTATTGTTGCAAAATATTTATTTAGACACACTCACACTAGTTAGATCACAGAAAGAGAACAATTTTATTCAAATGTGTTGCTTTATTAGTAAAATAGTATATATAAAATTATAAGAGGAATAGATATATGTTCTTCTATCTTTATAGAAAATGTTAAATTATACAAATGTATAGAAAATATTTAAACATACATTTAGGTATACATGACTTGGTTAGTCATTCACATACATATATGGGAACAAATATATAGTTGTCCTCTTTATGTTTACATCTGTGAACCTATTTTCCATGTAAGACATATAACCATCTGTGTAGAACATGTGTATTCTTTTTTCTTTACCATCATTCCATAATAAATATAGTAGTTTGAAAGATTTTACAATACATTTTATATTACAAGTGATGTAGAGATGGTTTAATGTACTTAGAGGAACATGTTTAAATTAAGCATCAATATGAGGCTATTAAGTTTTTAGTATTGGATATTATGTATTTAGTATTGAATTTGAGATACCAATTACTAGGTACTATTTAGAGTTAGATTTTAGAAGCTTCACCGTATGTTGGCTGCAACCTCTGATTCAACATCAAGAAATAATAATATCAGGTTTAACTTAAAATACTGGTAATATTCTGAAATTCCTATATAAGAGAAAGCACTTATTGAAGGAAATCCATGTTGTGGTATATTATATGCATATGTAAATAACTCAAATATCATCTTATAAAATAAAATTATTTAGTGTTTATGAACATCTAAACTAACAAAAGTATATGCATTCTTCTATGTAATATCTTTTTTTCATTATTAGACCATACAAAATAGAATTGAACACAGCAAGAAAAGTAACACACATTAACTATATTGAAGCACATTTTTCAGTGAAGTAAGTAGTCATACATATTATTAACAGATGAATAACTGAAGATGTGGTTTCAATACCGGTCTCAGTTTCAAAACTTTGTGCCTTAGTTTCCTTTTGATTTGTAGCATGTGAAGCTTATGATCAGGATTTAAACATCCCTCACTGTTCCTTCACCAATTTTTCATCCCACATAGAAAACTGTAAGAAAACATACATCTTTAGCAGGTGCATATGTTTTATAAATTGATTCCTGTCAGCTGAATTGGCTCTAAGGGGGATATACTCGGCAAACCTCCTGTGTAACTTAAACTTCTTGGATTATATTTCAAAGCATCCCTCTATCAAAAAAAAAAGTTGGCTAGCACAAAGATTCCCAATCTAGTCAGAATTAAAAGATATCAACAAATAGAGTTTTTGTGTAAGAGCGTGAAGGGAGTACTCTGCAAATCTAAACTCATAGATCTCTTTCTTGTAATCTATTCTGAGGGTATTTATATAAAAGCACAATTTGACACAAAATTGTTGAGGTTGCAAATGAAGGGACCTAAAATACTTATAGTAAGACTTAAAACTCCATATTTAAATTTTATTAATATTTTAGAAACTACACATTTCAAATGTTTATATCTGCTTCAATTACAGGTAGACTTTTTCAGTTTATGTTTACCAAATTTCCATGATAAGAGAAACATGTACTTTATCCTGATACAAACAGGAATCTCCATTACCCTTTCAGCAAAGCATTAAATTCTTTCAGCAAACAAGGCGTTATGTTATAAAAATTCATGAATGTGCCAATAAAAATAATATGAAAAGGATAATACAAATATTTGTTTTAAAAATACAGGGTTTGTTTCATTAAGAAGTCAGATGCTTTGTTAATTGTCTGTTTTATTATTGCTTAGCAGGTGTTGAGGAATTCACTGGGTCACACTTTCCTTCACCTTTGGATAAAGATTCCTCAGTCTTGAACTGATTGCATTCTACAAAGCATCCAGCCTTTCTGTATTTTAATATTTAAGAAATAGTTCTTACACACAGTCAATTTTGAAATTCTCTTTATTTTTATCTAAGACATAAAATAAATTAAAAATAAATCATAAGTTGAAAAATACAGTGGCAAAAAGAAACTACATTGTGAGTAGACTTTAGCTATGTGGATATATCTGAGTGTTAAGGAGAGACCTGAAAGCTGATTGCTTTTGATGACTGATCTTACAAACTGTAGTATTTATCCTGTTCTTGCTTACAGACTTTTGTGATTTTGTAAAGCTAGGAAAAATCTGGACAACAACTGCTAATTATTGTTTTTTGTTTTTGTTTTACAATAAGCATGCACTGTGGCAGTGTTCAGATGGTTAAACAGAGCTGGGGATTGGGCAGGAGCGAGTCACCATTGCCATGAAGCCTTTGGTAGATCCTAGGCCCATTGGAACGTGGCATCAGATATGCTTACTTGTAGGGAGGGAAGTAAGAAGTATTTATTGCCTGTGCTAGTGAATTATTTATGCTTACTCTGTATACTGCAATGCTCACAAAAATAAAAGTAGGAAATTTTACTATAAAGATACTGAGAATGATAGTAGAGACCAAATGGCATTTTCCTTGGCTATGAATTTATAGTTATCCACACAACTGGACATGCTTAAGATCTATCATCTTGCCCAGTCCAGTCTACTTGCTTTTATGGCATATGCTTCTATATGTATGAGTAGTGAGTGTGTATGTGTGTGTGTGTGTGTGTGTGTGTGTGTGTGTGTGACTCACTGTATTAGGGCACTTTAGGCTAGCTGACCAGTGAGCTCAGAGCATCAGCCTTTTTGCCTCATTCATAGCACCTGCGTTTACAGATGTGTGCCATGACACTGGGTCCTTTTATGAAAATTTAACTCATTTTCTCATGCTTATCCACCAAGTACTTAATCAACTAAACCATCCCCTCAGCCATGAACTTAATCTTTTCATGGCTTCTGCTATGATGGTTCTTCTCTGCAAAAGACATCCCATCACAAATATATATTTAAGACAGAGATGAAAGGTATGGGCATTTTGCTTCTGCTTAAATAATGGATGAGACAGATAGTTAGATTTAAGAGGTAGAAAAATGTGCAATTCAATTCAGATGTATGAATAAACATTTTTTCCTTGTAACAATTAATATTATGTATACTAAGAAAACAAGGGAAGATCTATGTCTATATGTCATAAAAGAAAAATTCTCTGTGTCCTAACCTCAGCATGCAGGTAACTCAAGTCCTGCATTGTAGGTTCAATAAGGAATGGGGAAGGAACTCATTTAAGATGGCTGGACTCTTATCCTGGCTGCCAAGATTTCTATTTACTATCAACAAGTCTATGCAGGCCAGGGAGGTCACAGCCAGGGCATAGGATGGTCATAGTGGTAGCAGACCTTAACGTGCCGGCTGCAGCCTGCTGTGGGCAGTTTACAGTGATGAATGTGGCAGAGCTGAGCAGGCTGAACTGCCAGGACAGGCTGCATATCTGGAGACAGCATCCTTGGGGAGAGCCAAAAGAGACGCCTGACAGATGGGAGTGTGCCTCAAGTCTCAGATACCCAAAAGGCTCCATCTCATCTTTTCACATCTGTTCTTGGCGCCCCAAGTGTTGCTCTTCTGTGCTTTCTCTTTGTCTGTATGCCAAGTTTCTCTCTAAGAAAACACTGCTTCATTTCCAGTTCTGTGGTGACTTAACAGTGTGATTTGCATTTAGCATTATTTTACTGTGGAAAATTGGAGAGAGTCATTTAGATGTCTATATCCTGTATCAGCACCAAAGTGATATATTAGAACTTAGGGTTAATTTTTTCTTTAGGGAATAGCGTTTTGCATTTCCCTCTTTGATTAGATATCAATAAACAAAAACACAATTCCAATTAGATAGTTCCTTGATTAATTTCTGCCACATCAAAAGGTCATGAACAGTGATATAATATCATGGTCTGTAATTTCTAACTTGTTTCAGTACCGGACAATGAGTAATACAAAATTTCATTAGAAATGTCATGCTAATTATTTGTCTTACTGATGCAACACAGTTTCTGACAGAAGTAATTTGACAAAAGTAACAGAGGCTAATGTCAGCTCAGAATTTGGGGTACATACATGTCCATCATGCCTAGGAATTCATGACAGGAAAAGAGTGAGACACATCCATCATCAGGAAGCAGACCATAATGAATGCCTTGCTCAGTTTGCTTTCTTTTGCCAGAACATTGATGGTACCACCTATATATGATGTGATTCTTCTAGACATTTTTTTAACAATCAAATTATTTGCTTAGATTTTACATTATATCTCCCTTCCCAATTATTCCTCCATAAAAAACCCATTCCATCCTCCTTCTTCCCCTGCCACTTGCCTCTGTGAATGTACACCTCCACCCATTCATCCTTTCCTTACTCATCCCTCTTTATTCACCCCACTTAGGCAATCTCCCACAGCTATGCTCAGAAGTGTACCTCTTCCATGCTATAAATTTTATAATATTTTAATCAATCATTATTAATCATCAAAAAGTTATAGTATTACACAGTTTATTCTGATACCGATACTCAATATGTCTCGAAATAGTTGAGGTAATTAGTTAGTTGATAGATATTTAATGGATAGTTGATGTTAACTTGTGGGTAATTAAATCAATATAGCCTGGTATCTTCTTGGTTTGCTCCTTTTATTTGAAAATAGAATACCATGTTGAGGCTACTTGGTTAACTTCTACTAGAATGATTGTATAAGTAATAATAAAATTAATTTTAAAAATATTTCAAAAACATTACACTTAATAGACAGAAAGTGAAGAAAAGACTTATGATTATTTTTCTTTTGGTACAGAGTGAGAAGGGAAAATGGGAAGGCTCAAACTGGAAATCATTGATCACCACAAATATGAAGACTGTAGTTTTGTGAAATGTACTAATGTTATAAGTAAGTGTTGGGTTTCAGTGGAAACCTGGGAATTCCCAGATTAATGTATCATGATCAATTTGACAGAGACAATATTAGGTAGTAAGTGAGATGAAAGCAATGTTAAGAAAGATATACTTGCAAAGAAGGACATAAAGTGGAAGCAGAATTAAAAGCTTCTCAGCTCAGCCGTTCCTGCTATGCAAAGAGTTGGAACTTTTATGCTAGTGGGCCATTGTCTGTGCATTGTAGAATGTCAACTTTTAACTCATTTGTACAGGATATATTTCTTGTGTATGATGTTCCAGGTAGTTCCCCATACAACTCTACCTATGCCATGTTGCAGTGGAATCTTTCAGTTCTGCTCAAAAAGGTGTTGGTTTTAGTATGATGAGCTAAAATGTGCTTACAGGCATTCAGCCTTTTCTGCAGTAGCTCAATAAAGTTGCGGCCAGAATGGTTTTACTTTCTTTTTGTGAACTTGTGTTTTTTATATGATAATTTCCTAAGGTTTTGAAGGAGACTTTCTCAAACTCATTCACTGCCATATTTTCTTGACTTACAGAAGTTTGGTCAGAGAACTGGTACATAAATAAAACCTATACTACAAAGTAATAAATACCCATAAGGTAACATATTTACTCTTTTTTATTGTAATGTTCCCTGGGCTTAGCCCTACTTTAAAGTTGGTCAGAAATGAAAGAAACAAGAACAGACTAGAGCTCCTATTTAAGGTCATTAAAAACTAATAGAGCCACTAAAATGTATCAAAAGAATTTTAAACATATTTCAAAAGTGTTAGGTTTGAGTGGCTAAAACCAAGTAACAGTTCTCTAAATTCCAGATACTCTCCAGTGTCTCTTTCAAATTTATAAAATTCTTAGTTTTAGAACTTGGAAAAGTGAGATTTCACCCTCGTGTTATCTTAATACATTTCTTCCCACATGCGCTGGCTACTTTATCTCAATATGACACAAGCTAAATTTACATTAGAAGATGGAATATCAATTAATAAAATGATTTTATAGTCTCAGGCTGTAGACAAGCCTGTAGTGCATTTTAGGTTTAAAGGACCAGTCCAATTATGATGGGCTGGCTACCTATGGATCATTGGTCTTGGTTCTATGAAAAATCATGTTGAGCAAGCCAGTAGGCAGCCTCTCTCTGGTGGTATCTACATCAGTTCTGACCTCCATGTTCTGTATCTCTCTGAATTCCTCTATTGATTTTCTTCAGTGATGCACATGATGAGGAAGTGTAAGCTTAATAAAGCCTTTACATCCCTGAGTTGTGTTTGCAAATGATTGTGAATCAATGATATTCAAATTTTACCTCAATATATTTCTTTGATTGAAGGACCATACTCAGAATTACACTCTGCACTTTACAAATGCATACAAATATACAAACACCCACAGGCAGAAGGAGGAACATAGGATAATGGGTTTCTGGAGGGGAAACCTGGAAAGAGGACAACATTTGAAATATAAGTAAAAAAAATCAAAAAAAGGATGCACACTCTGTGTATTAGATTGCTTATCTTTCATAGAAGTCAATACTTAGAGTGGATTTACCCTGTAGCAGCTTCTTAAAAATGTGTTTCTGTTGGATCCCCTTGTCATTTGCCCACAGAGCTCCCTTTTGCTTCATCTTTGTGAGATTTTATTTGAAGTACTTGGGTTCCAAATATTTACTGTGCCAATGATAGTATTCATGACAGGCAAACAAAGAAAGGTAAAATGACAGAGTGAAGGCCTAAGTAATCCTAGTGCATACGACTAAAACTGAGTAGCAAAATTGTAAGACCACTTAGATTATAGCCTCTTCAAACAAAGGAATTAAAGGAATCATCTTAGCTAACTTCCTTCAGTGTCATGATGCTTATCACGGCAACAAAACCCCTAAATAAAGTAAACATATAGAACCAATGTTGCTCAAAACTATCAGCTTGAATTTCATTTGTTTGCGGTGTGGTATCTCTTCCATCGTCCTACATCTATCTAGAGAAGGAACTACCTCTCTACCTGTGGATGCTTAAAGGATGAACAGAGAAAGAAAGTAGCCCAGAAACACAGCTCCAGTGCACAATTCTAGAAGCACTAATTAGTACACAAAGAGCATCAGTCTAATCAAATTCCATCTGCTAAATTATATAACCAGGAAAAGGCCCATGTGTGTGTTACCTCTTACATTACATTAAAAGGATATCTTACATAATAACCCAGACCTCTAATATCACCTTCACACTTTACCCCACTTATGGCTCTGGCATAGGGTTTCTTAAAAAAAAGAAATTTCTGCTCATCAACTTTTACTTCATCATTTACATGAAATCTGTGGTACTGGAAGTACCTATGTGTAGGTAAGGTACAAGTTTCCCTAGAATCTGGTTAGTTTTGCAGCTTTCTGAAACAGGTTCAAAGAAGTATGTTTTTTATTCTTATGATTGAATATTAATTTTAAAAGAATAACACCATTCTTCCTTATATCATCACTGAAAATATACATTAAAAATTATGTTCTAAACCACAGTACATAAAATCATCCTACAAAGTTTCTCCTAAATTCCACTTTCCAATGTGTATATCAAAATGCAAGTCAGAAAATTGTTAATTGCATAAATCAAATTTTTGTGAGAGTATTTTTGTATATGATGAATTGACTACTTTCAAGTGTATTATGTCCTTTTTAAAAGTGTGACTGGAGAGGTGTCCAATCATTACTACAAAAAAAATTATAATTTCATTATCCTAACTAAAGCAAAACCCTACCCGTCTGTAATCATGCCTAGTAATCTATTCAGTTCAGCTCATCCTTTTTCATGGTTTCACTGTCTTAGAGAAGTAATAAAATTCCATGATGTGTTTGCGAAGATGCTCAGCTAAGTCTACTGTACCACACATCAATTTACTCCATAAAACATATCTTCAAGCAAATCAAAACTGGATAGTGAACACATAACATTCATGTTACCATTGCTATCATGGATATGTATTACTAGGTGGTTTATTGCTGTAGTTCACAGTAGCACAGCTGATGACTTTTGTCTACAAACAGCCTGAATAGGAACTCAAATTACTGTGAAAACTAACCAGCTGGGAGGACCCCTCTAGAGCAGGTGTGATTTGATATCTCAACCTGCACTGAATTTTATGTAACGAAACAGTGTTTCCTTTGACATGTTTACAATCATACTACTCAGTGTAGTACTGGATACTGTGGTACCTAGGATAATGTCACTAAGTGGGAAAAAATCAAATATTTATAGTAATAGAAAAAAGATATCAAATTCCTTTGCAAAAACAAGTGGAAATTCAAGTTGATTTGTCCTGTCCTAGTTAAGTCCCAAATATCTCATTAGTCTATATTATACATTCTCATCATTTTATCCACTAGAAGGTCTAGAAATGAAGAGAAAAAGTGGTTTTGATACAATATCTGTAGCTGTCAAAACCTCATGGCTTTATTTCTTTACCCAATGTATTGTATAACTGAACAAAATGGATATGGCCAAGTGTGCTACTTACAACTGTTCTGAAAAGAGAAAGAAAATATGGTTATTAAAATGATAGTGTGTAGTTCACTTACCTTGGAACATTACTTCAAGTTTATTATTATGTAGATTAAACAATAAAAATCAAGGAAAAGAGATGACCATTAACACATCTAAAATATCAAATGAACTGTTCTCAAAGGTCACTATTAAATATTGAGAAGTAAAGATTCTGAGTCAAAAGTTTAAAAGCAAAACAACAATTAGAGATTTTTAAAAGGCAAAATTTTTGCCTTTTGGAAATTTTATTATTTTATAGGTAAATTTTTCAACATTTTTATAATATACAAATTTTTATATAATGCTTCAAATAGCCAAAGTCAATAATGTATATATATATATATATATGTGTGTGTGTGTGTGTGTGTGTGTGTGTTTGTATAATTTTAGGTCACATACATATGACTAATTGGCATGCTTTGCATCAGACTTTGAACAAGCACTGGATCATTGACCAACACAAAATAAGGGTTAAACTTTGGGGGGGGGGATTTACAGGCCAAAGAACAGCAGAAACCTACATGGCACCTCAACTGTCTTATATTTAGTCATAGAGACAGACTAGTGAAAAGAAATTCCAACAGATCTTTTAGTATAGGAATCTTCCAGGGAAAAATGAAACACTGTAGAATAAAGATTCTAGTCATAGTTAGTATGATGCTAATGGATGCCCATTACCTAAAGCCTCTATGTTATCTAGCAGTTTTCAGTATATTAATTAAAATATTAAATATTTTTTTCTTAATCACCCAAATTTATCTATGTGCTCTGAAAAAAAATTTAAAAAAATGGCAGAGGCTTGATTTAGGAGGAATCACATTTGCATGAGACATTAATTTTCCTTAAGGGAGGAAAATATAAAAAATTATTTATTGTTCTTGAACTTCAAACAATTTGGTCATCATAGGACATTTAAAGAAAGGACAACACATACACTTGGAAGAAAGAATTACATGCAGAATGTAAGTGAATGAGCAATATAAACTTAATTGTGTGTGAGAATCAATTATGTCTTAGTCATTAGCTGCAGTAGAAGGGGAGAAGATAGGCAATATTTATGCCATGTAAAGCATAGTTAAAATCTGGTTAGAATAACCGGAGCACACATGTGGTGTTCTGTAAATCCTGGATGCATTGCTCCTGTGTGAATTGTCACTCTTTGCCTACCCTGCAGCATCTCTAACTACAGTCTGTCCATTAGCTACTGTTCTCCGTAAGAGTGCATTGGCAAGTTTGCTCTTCTTCCTCGTACCCACACGTTTTCATTTGTAAGAGCATCAGTCTTTCAAGATAATGATTGTGTTGTTACTGCAAGCTCTGTGAGTGGAACCTGGCATAATGATGGGGCATAACCAGTACGGGTTATTGATAAGTGTTGAACAGAGTTAATGGGGGTATTCTCAAACATTAGGAAGTTTTGGTATTTTTTTTAGCTAATTTTTATTGAATATTCTCTGCATTTACATTTCAGATGCTATCCAGTTTCCCCAATCCCATCCCCCACCCCTCTCAAACATCTCTTCCTCTCCCAACCACCCTCTCCCACCTCAGCACACTGGCATTCCCCTACACTGGGCAAAGAGCCTTGAAGGTGAATAAACATTAGGAGGGATGGGGGAAGTGCAAAACTCCTGGAGTCTTGGAATGCTAAGGTCCTCAGTATCTCTAGAGAAAGATTTCACAGAAGAGCAGAGCATTTATTTACAAGACCAGAGAGATCACTGTGGGGCCTCACTCACCATGATGAGTTTGGGCTGACTGTCTCATGTAGAGTGTGGGTCACTAGTCTCAATGAGATCTGCAGAGCTGCAGTACCTCACCACTCTTATATGCAGGAGGTAGGACCTGCATGCTCAGCCCACCATGGGGCGGTGAGGTATAAAGACTACAGGGTAGTTGGCCACCAGAAGTGAAGCCATGATGAAGGTGGTGAAGCAATGCAGAATGTGGGGGTGGAGCTGGGGAGAGGAACCAGGTGGGTTTGATCCCTCAGAGCCAGATGAAATTTAAAGTGGAGAGGTTCCAGCAGCCTAAATGCTAGAATGGTCAGTTGATACCAGATGGAAAGTTGAGGCATCTCTTTGCCCCCAGGAAAGAAGTCCTTGGCCCAATGCTTGTTGCAAGGTGAGAGGTTGTCAGGACCTCTCTCGACAGCCATCATCTGTGTTGTTCTGTCTGAGCTAACCATCAGCTCCTCTGCACTTATGGGCCCATGCCCTACTCTGCTCATTTCTGGGGCACACATCGACTGGGATGAGGCACAGCTTACTCTTTAGCTGAGGGTTCCCACATCTTAATCCTCGTCCTCTCAGATCACCCCCAGGAACAGGGCTTTGGGGATCATGTGTGTTTACCCTTACATTCTGGTAGTCTTTCTCCCAGTTGCTGAATGGGAATATCCCACTTGTCCAACCCGTCAGCTAATTCACACAAACCAGGGGTTAGAGTGGGCCACCGGGTGTAAGGGATGATTCTTTAAACAGGGACCACACCTGTAGCTGATAAGACTTGCCATGTAAGTCTAGCAGGGGTATGAGGGTTGCTCACAGTTCTCTAGACATCCTCTGCCGGCCAAAGTCAAACCAGCAGCCAGATCATTGTGTTCGGGATATCTTGACTTTTAGGGGGTTGTCAGTCATTGATTTTCTAAATGGAGATGTCAGACGGCTCAAGTCTGAAGCAGGTTTCTCATGAAAGGCATGTGTCCAGGCTGCGATCACATTCAACTTAATTGCCATTGGCATAGTCAACAAAACTAGGTATGGTCCCTTCCAACTTGGTTTGAGGGTCAGGGTCTAATGGCATCTCACGTAGACCGAGTCTCCGATTTGGAAGGGGTGAGCAGTCTCTTGGGTAGCTGGAACATAGGCCACAGCCAACGGAGCCCAGACTTCTTTATGAATTATCTGCAGAGCCTTAAGTCTGATATATAAATCACTATCATTATGACAAGTCAATGTAGGAACATCTCTTATTAGGGTAAGAGGAGCAGGGGTCCCATGTAGTATCTCAAAACGTGTCAAATGTAGAAAAAATTACAGTTTAACTTATTAGATTTATGTACAATTAGAACTGAAAAGCATATAACTTTTGTTATATCAATGAGCTTAATCCCCTTGTACTAAGTACTTTAATGTACTTTCACAAAGACAGACATGATATCTTAGTATGCCACATAGATTGTAACACTAGAAAAGAACAATATGAATACGCTAAGTTATGAAATAGTTGTGCTGAAAATATTACTATAAAATTGAAATCTGTTGATTTTATTCACCTCTTAGAAATGTATTTGTACTGACTTAAAAAAGAGCAACAATATCAACCAATCAGATCCCTCAGAGCTCCCAAAGACTAAACTACCAACCCAAAAGTACACATGGAGAGACCTATGGCTCCAGTGGCATGTGTAGCAAAGATTGCCTTGTTGGATATCAATGGGAGGAGAGTCCCCTGGTCCTGTGAAGGCTCACTGGCCCACTGTAGGACAATGCCAGGGCAGGGAAGCAGGAGGGAATGGATGGTTGGGAGGGGCAGCACCTTCATAGAAGCAATGGGAGGGGTTGAGATAGGGGTTTCTAGTGGGAAAACCAGGAAAGGGGATAACATTTGAAATGTAATTAAAGAAAATATCCAATAAAAGAAAAGAAAATAGAAAAATGGGCAAAAAGAATTACAAAAGATAAAAAAAAAAAAGGATGGTGATTGATAAAAAGACTTCCAGTTGGTGCAATACAGAGAATAATAGGTTACTGAACAAGCCATAGATTGACAACAACTCAAAAGCTCAGGGAACATTGTAGAAGGAGAGACAGAGAAGTTGCCAAAGGTAGAAGTGTTGGATGACTTAAGGAAAACTGTGTCACTAAATCGGACAGAACATGTTGCTGCACAGGTAAATTCACACAAGACCAGAGAGAGCAAGATCATGTCTGGCAGAATTCTAGCATTCGCAGAGGAGTTGAGCAAAAATCCTCACCCTTAAATCTATAGCCATTAAAAATTACTAATTTGGGGAACAAGAAGACTGGTTTTCTCTCAGAATATAGTCCCTTATAGGAGATCCTACTCCAATGAAGTATAGAATATTGCAGGAATACAATAATTAATTTATCCATGAAAATTTTCTGGCCCAGATTGATCTCAATGGGTTAAAAAGAAGGAAGGTGAAATTGAGTAAATGATGAAAGGAAGAGGGAATCAAAAAGAAATGAGATGAGGGCAAATGCCTTAACATGATCAACTTATATGAAATACTTACAAAAACTAATAATTACTTTTCTAAAGAAATCTTAGATCCATTAAGAATTACATTAAAGTTTAGTTTTAAAATACATTTTGTGTTTTGAGAATTTAATACATCCATGTATGCAATAAAATTTGTTCAAATTTATCCTCAGTCTTTCTTCCAGTTCCTTCTAGATGATGCCATACAGAATTCTTTCAGCTTCCATTCCCCTTATTTTTTCTTTTCCTTCTATTTTTAATAACGCACTGTATCTAATTGGTGTTTCTTGTATGCACAAAGATAATTGCCATCCACTAGAGCATTTGCAACCAACTAGATACTAAATTCCTAGAGAAAAGGTGACTCTGCATCTTCCAGTAGCCATAGCTGTGAGTAGCTCCTCAGGTATACTGTATATAAACTATAGGTATCCCCAAGCCTTATTCTCTGAATATTAGAGTGTTGACTAGCTTTATCCCATGCAAGTTTTTGGTAGGAACCAAGGCATTCGCAAATTCTTGATTACAACTGTTCTGTTTAATCCAAAAAACACTGTCTTAATGCCTTTTCTTTCAGCTTTCTAAAACATATTCTTAAGTTTTTGTTCATGTATTGCATTCTGACTGGACAATTCTGTTACAGGTGTTTTATTTTTTTCCTATTGTAAAACTTACAGAAAGGTGATGGATATCACTATTATTCTTTTTTGGAATAAATAATAAATCAATGACTTGTTCATAGACATTTTACTTAATGGGGCAAAATTAAGAATCATATTACCATGGCTTCTTTGGCATCTGATATTTTCTAATAATTTTCAACATTGAGCATCTGTGCATACTCCATAAGTTGTCACTCCTCCTTAGGAATAAAAGGCAGTTTAATGAGGAGCTTGCAGTTTAAAATGTTGCCACATTCAATGTTTCAGTGTCTCCTTTCTGGAGAGTTGACACAGAACAATTTTGTATGTGGTTATGAATTTCTATATAGATACAGCATTAAGGCTCCTGTCATTTGTAAAATATTCTGCCATGCTGTAGACAATACTATCAAATTTTATTAAAATTTAGTTACCTCAAGTCAAGCTTCAAATTTCTTAATAAAAATAGCTAACTTCAAAGTGTCAGAGCTCTAAATTCCATTAGCAAAGAAGTTGTCATTACTTGGCATATTCAGCTACTCTTCCTGATAACTATATCTCACAGACACTGGGCCAACTACAGACATGTTTATTGAAAGGTGTACCTCTGGGTTGAATACATCATTAGCAGCCCAGTCTAGGACTGAAAACACATGTAGAAATCCCTTCTTACTTCTTTTTGAGGGACTGAGGAATGGAACCAGGAAGTCATGCCCTGAGCTACAACCCAGCCCACACTATAAAAGTCTTGAGGTGAGAGACATGTTATGAACATGTATAAAATGGCAGGTAAAATATTTAAGATATTAGAATAGCAGAGAAAACAGAGAGGTAATCTATCTGAATCATGTTTTGCTGACTTAAGGTCAACAAGAGGATATTTTCAAAATAATTTATTATGCTAAATAGAATAGCTAACATAGACATTTAGATGATTAAATATTTATATATTGTACTGGGATTTTTGCATAATTTTCTCTTAAATACTGTTTTTATTGTTTAAAGCTGATGATGTTCTCTCTTAAACATGACTGTATGTGTCCCCAGGGACAATGAAAACACCATGCTTAAAATTACTTTTTAAAGATGAATTTAAATGGCTATAGAGGTGATTCAGAGCATAAGTGTAGTTATGGCACATGCTTGAGACCTTGTTTTTGTATCCAGCGCCCAAATATCAAGTACGATGTGGTCTTGTGCATGCCTAGAACAGCTGAACACAGGACAGCAAAGACAGAAGAGGTACTGGAGTTTCCTGGTTTCCAGGTAGGCAAAAATCTCAGGGTTCAGATTTATGGAGAAACCGTCTCCAATGAAAATGATAGAAAAGGACACCATAGACCCGTCCTTCTCTCACCTTTATACACACACGGGCATGTGTAAACTCTCAAACAGACACACATGCACACGCACACACGCATACACATAGACACACACACACAGACACACACATGGTAAAATACAGTTTCTGTACAATTTCTACTGCTGTTATTTCTTTACCCCTATGTTCCCACTTCAGTTCATTCCTCTGCTTAATCCCTGCTCCATTCCTTCTTTCCTTGTTTACAGTACAGTCATGAGTGTGCATCATAAAGCACAAACACTATATGCCTTTAAAATGTTCATAAATGCAGAAGGGAATAGCACAATACAAGTGTGAGGAAGTGAATACAGCACAATGTTACTTTAGCCTTAAATAATTCTGTCATTACAGTCTCTGATTATGAAAGCTTCAACAGATTGTTAGCGCCTCTCAAACTATTGACTAGCTCTTATTGTTTTCACTCAATTTATAATTATAATTTCTTTTAATTTTAACATATACAGTAATTACCATGCTAGGTTATACTAATTAATTAGCTTTCTATAGATAATACCCACAGTACTACACATATTTCCTATAAAACTTTATTTTAAATTTCTTGCATATACAGCAAAGTTGCTGGTTAAAAGCATGGTTACAGGCGTTTAAAATCTCCTGGATGCTAAACCTTAAGAAGTTGTAAGGATCGAATGCAAATGCATTTGAATGACCAGAACCCCACCAAGCTGTTTGCTATTCTTCTCACAGGTGTATCATATAGGTCTGTCAAATCTTGGTTGAAACATAGACTCGCTATGTGAATGGCCCATGTGAGGCCCATAAAGAAAATTCAGAGCACTTAAAAAGTTGCTATGAATCTGTAATCCCATCACTTTTACTTATCTCTGGTAAAATACCTGCTATTTATCTTATCGCAAGTCATTTTACAGAGTTTAAAATGGGTGGGGAATACCTGGAATGACCATTTCTCATACATAGAAGTCTCAAGGTAGGCATCATCAGGGCCATTTGTCACTTTTCTCCTGCCTCTGCCCTTGTGTGACAGCAGCACATTTGCATGATGGCATCTGAAAGGTCTCCATTACTCAGAGAACTTTCCAGTCTGGGCAGGTTGTTGGAAAAGATGTTCCTTGATGCCAAATAAATGCAATAGAAACAGACCTTTCATCTGCATTATTCTTAACAAGCTGTCAATCAATACAAAGTATAAATGCTCATATAATAGAACATATGTTACAGATGGATCACTTTCAAATTTCAGTGCTTTATAAATAGAAGGCAAGGACCCAGACTTGGATATCATTGAATATTATTTGAACAATCAGACGCATGAGAAATTATGAGTATGAGAAAAATATAGGTACAGATATATGTGACCTTTTGACAGCTGGTGGTGGCTCACAGAATCTAGTCAGTTTTCTCTTAAAATGTGATATAAGAAAGAGCATGTGTTCCAAGAAATGGTCTTACAACCATTTCCACACAATAACACCCAGTAAACTCAATATATTTGAAAGCATAATACATCATCTTGGGGGGAAAATTGGTGAGAGATAGAGGAGAAATTAGAGAAGAGAGATGGGAAAGATCTTTCAAAAGGCATATATCCATATCTGAAATTCCTAAAAAATATTAACAATTGTTAAGAAGAGATGTTATGTAGATGCAAATGATACCTTTTAAAAATAAATAGGAAAAATATGATGACGTAAAATACTCTATATAATATGATTATTAACTATATATGTGGATAAGACCATAACCAATATCCCCCTGAGTTCTGCATGAACATTTCAAAGATTGTTAAATTTTAACTTGGGGTCCTTATATATGATCATTTGCTTCTAATTCTGCAGATTTATAAGCAAACCAGAGGAACTCAGGAGTAATGAAAATTCTAAGAATTTGCTTAGTAAATAAGTATACAAAGGGTCTGGAATTTTCTTTATCTGTTTAAAAGAGAAAATTATCAGAAAGATTGATTGTAGTGTTGCAAGTGTGTGGTTAATCACGGAGGGCAGTGGCGGGCTGTATATTTACTCATTCTATAGTGTCAGCTTTTCATTTGGAGGCTCCCACTTATTTTTTAAGAAAACTGAAGTATCTCTGATTTTCAAATAAATAAATGCTATTTTTCTTCTTCCCTTTTTTGTTTTGAAAAAAAAGTACTTAGTGCAAATGATGACATCATATACTTAGGTCATACTATTTAAACATAGATTTGGAATAAATTGCCAATAACATAATGGTTAAAAGTAGGTTTATAGAGGCTGGAGAGAGTTAAGTAGTGAGCAGTGTTGAATCCTTCAGAAGACCTGGATTTGATTTCTAGCACCCATCTGGTGGCAGAAATGGTCTGAGACTCTAGTGCAAATGGATCTGAAGCCTTTCTGCCTCTATAGGCATAAGACATATGTGCATTGCCTTACATACATACAGAAAACACCCCACCCATTCACATATATTTTAATGTAAAATAAAATTATATTTAAATGCCTAAGGTTCCCTATCAAAGTCCCAATATCAGATAGATATATGCATATGTAGCCGTGCATAATGAAATGTTTATTTTAAAACAGTGAAATGAGTTTGGTTGGTTTTAATTCTATTATCTTTCTATTTGTATGTCTGTCTATCTATTATTCATCTATATAACAATCATCGATCAGTTATCTATCATCTATCCATCAACCTATTTATTAATCATATTTACATTTATATTATATATAAATATAGTAGGCACACATTTATATTTTCAATGCAAATAGGAATTTGGCTGCCACAAATTTTGTGAACAGATGTTCCTTCTAAGGCTTCCAAAGGCAACTTCAAAGTGTGTGTGACATTGATAAACCTGTGAAGCAGGTGATTTGGGAGTATTTGGCATTGTTTCAATTTCATTGGAAAGGTAACCTTTTGCCCAATCAATACAAATTCCCCCATTAATTTTTCAGTTTATATGGAGATATCATCAGACTATCCTGCTCAGTGAACACTATATTAAAGTCCTATACACACAGTTGAGTGGGTAAAACCTCACTGGGGACAGAGAAGATATGTGAAAGCAGTGCTTTGTACGGTAAACTTCCACTTTAGTGCAGGTGTTCTTTATGAATTAAAAGTGAATATATGGTAGGGTAAAAATCTGGAAACAGAGAGAAAACTAAAGAGTGAAGAAAATAAAAGAACCCACAGACTCACCAGAAAGGCAGCTCATGTTGAAATCTTCACTGCCAATTGCTCTTTATTTCCACTATGAATGCATACAAATCGGCAGGATTCTTACAGATTTGAGAGTACATTTAAACTTAGAATGGTTTGTTTAGTGTGTATTTAGAATTTTCTATTTAGTTTTTAGTGTTTTGACATTATGAATAATTCTATAGTTAAAATAGACTGAATTGTTCAAACACTGTTTTACATCATCAGGTTGAATTTTTAGAAGTAAGATTTATGAAAATTTAAACATTTCAGTACTTATTCCATACATTTACGAACTGCTTGATAAGAAGTTATGCCAATTTACAAGGAGCAAGCAAAAGGTTTCTTTAGTGATAAATTGCTCTCACAGTATTTGCGAAAACAATATGACTTTATTACTTTAAGAAACATGCTCTGTAGTCAGAACTTGCTGAAATATTCTATATATTCTGAGAAATGTGATGATGGGTGATTTCATGTAGGTGAACATTATTCAGTGTTCCTATACAGACCTAGATCCTGCAACTCTTAGACGCCGTTATGCATTCTATAAACCACTGCTCCACTGTGGTAACTTATGATCTACTGAGAACCAAGACTAGAAACAATAGTGCAATGGAAAATCTCCTTCTCCTTACCTTTTCCATTTACTAACATGGAAAACTTCTATAATTACAACACTTCAAAATTTGGCATGCATATTTTATAATGATATATCGATGACTAAAACATTGTGCTACATATTCTGAAACTATTCTTCAGGTGACAGACATATAGACTGTTTCCAGCTTCTGGCTATTGAAATAGGGTGCTATTCACATAGTGGAGCAAATGTTTTTGTGATATGTTGGGGCATCTTCGGGTATATGCCCAGGAATGTTACAGTTGTGTCTTTAGATAGAACAATTTCCAATTTTCAGAGGAACCACTGGTTAATTTGCAGAAGGGTTCAGTTTGCAACACTACCCATAATGGAGGAGTGTTCCTCTTTCTCCACATCTGTGCCAGCATCTTCTGAGGCCTTAGTTTTTAATCTTAGCCATTCTGGTTGGTATAAAGATAGAGGGCTAATAAAAATCTTTTTCTCATCTGTAGGTTGCTATTTTGTCCTATGGACAATGTCCTTTCAAAGAGCCTGAGCCACTGGTGCTCTGTTCAGAAAAATTTTGCCTGTGCCAATGTGTTTGAGGCTCTTTTCTACTTTCTCTTCTATTAGATTCAGTGTATCTGGTTTTATGAGGAGGTCCTTGATCCAATTCGAGAAAACTCGAAGAGGAAACCACCTCTAGTAGAGAGATATGGCCCCCACCTGAGGGATGGGGCCACACACCCATCTCAAAATTTTTAATCCAGAATTGTTCCTGTCTAAAGGAAATGCAGAGACAGAAAAAATGGAGCAGAGACTAAAGGAAAGGCCAATCAGAGACTGCCCCACTTTAGGATCCATCCCATATGCATACACCAAACCCTGACACTATTGCGGGTGCCAAGATGTGTTTTCAGACAGGAGCCTGGTATGGCTGTCCTCTGCAAGCTCCAGACTAAAACGGATGCATAAACTTACAGCCAACCATTGGACTGAAGCCAGGAATCCCTATGGAATAGTTAGGGGAAGGACTGAAGAAGGAGCTGAAGAAGATTGCAATCCCACAAGAAGAAAAACAGTATCAACTAAGCAGACCTCTCCAAGCACCCAGGAACTAAGCCCCTAACCAAACAGCATACATGGGCTGGTCTGTGATCCCTGCTACATATATAGGAGAGGATTGCCTTGTCTGGCCTTAGCAGGAAAGAATGTGCTTGGACCTGTGGAGGCTTGATGCCCCAGAGAAGAGTTTTGCTAGAGGGTGATTGAGGAGTATTTGGGTATGTGGGTGGATAGCACCTTCTTAAAGGAAAAGAGGAGGAGGATTGGGATGGAGGGCTCATAGAGGGATGACCGGGAAGGTGGCAATATTTGAAATGTATACTAAAAAAAAATTTCCAGCACTTCCAAAAGAGAGCTTAGGATTAACAAAAGAATTAAACAATCACACATGTATATATTCCACCAAGCAAATGTACTCATAAAATATATATTGTTCACAAGAAGTTTGTATTGACCATTTATTACACAACTAGATTTTCTGATATTTTCTAAGAACTCAGAAGAAATCAAGGTAAGAAAATACATCACTCATGCATGAGAAAAGCATAGAATGTAGGTAAATGTCAAGCTGAATACCATGAGCCACAGATACTTTTCCTGCCACCGCTGGAAATATATATGCCATCTATGAACCACAAGTAAGGCTGATTTGGGTATTGGTGGTTTCTTAATTAAAAAGAAAAATAAAGTGTAACCCTGTAAAAATTGAAATTAAATTGTTAATTTTAGAAAAATAGCTGATAGTAGGAGAAAACAAGGTGAGAAGAATTTAAGGAAACAAGACAGTAGTGGCTCAAAATATTGGATATAAGTGAATATTTAGTTAAAATGAGCAGTGAAATGAAAAGTAATTATATTTTGATTCCTTACTATGAAAACTAATTTCAATATTCTCAATAGAGAAAATATATGACTTAGTCTTTTTTCTTTTATGGTTGATTGGAATTTTTGTGTGAAGTGTTTGGCAGCATGTGCATCCCAAAAGTCCAAATTTTAATGGATTTGGCATTCTGTGCTTAGCACAGACAATAAAAGATCTGATGTGTGAGAGCTGTGACATTACTCACTCACCCCCACGAAGAATACTTTCTGGTAGTAACGTGGTCAGGTAGTTGTTAAGTCAGTCATAGGTAGGTTTTACCCCACATACGTTAAGCCTTCTCTCTTTTTTATTACCTTCTTATGATGCCAAGAGCATTATAGAACAGATTTATATCTGATATAACTATCAAGTTAGGATGTTTGGCCACACAGACATTATTCTAAAATATGGGTAAATCTTAGCACAATTTTTGCTCCGGTTGTACATTTTTAAAAGCAGAACAACACATAAAAGAACTAAAAATAGCTAATTACACATGAAAGTAAGTTTAGAATGTGTTATTTTCCTCCCACTTGCCTAAACTAAATTTCTTCCCATTTACCTACCTGTCAATCAGACTCCTCAAAATGCTACCTAATCTTCCACCTTCTGACATAAGGTAAAAGTCAAAGGATAAAACAAAAAGTGGAAAAAGTCACCCAGCTATAATCTGTTAGATTTCCAAAATGATGATTTGTAAACCTTATACAAATTCCTATCTGTGAGAACACACAAATGCATGCACAGGTAACATAGATAGGACTTTTAGGACTGATTCTAAGGCCAAATACTGGTTGACTTACATCCACATACAGAGGAGAGAATTTGGCAACAGAATCAGCTGTAGAAAAGTTGAAAATAGACCATTGGAACGAAAAGTCCTGGGGAAGTAAGCATCACAGGGTATAAAATAACTATATTGCACATCACTGAAAATGCCCGCTTGTGGATTGTTGAGGGGAAAATTACAGTCTTAAAGAAAAGGTGACGGCTCCCCAAAGTACAGAATGTATTGCAAAGCACAGACTTATAAACTCTGCTTCTTGCGAGAAATGAGATTAGACTCTCTACTTACTCACTCACCATAGCACACGTCACACAGTAGACCCAGTGCTGAAAACCTTAGCGACATCCTTATTCATCTCCAACATTCTTCACTTCTCTCAAGTGTCATTCCCTTGTCTTTTCCCTATTCCACCCTCACACCTCAGAACAGTTCCAAATGTAAGAGGGACTACAGGCTACACCCACCTTTGGCTGTTTCTCCTACCCATGTTTGTCCACAAATCTATAGGTTTCCTGAGCAACTTTTCAAATAAGATCATGTAATAGGTATTTCTGGAAAGGATAAAAACAAAAGAAAATGATGTAAATGCTCATATGGAGTTGAAATATGATTTAGAAATCTGAAAATGTTATGCAAAATGTTTCATAAGGTTTTGGACAGTATCAGACTTAAGATATTGTTCAATTTGGAAACCAAATTAAGAAATTAAATCAATAATCTGTTTAGGATGTATCATAACTAAAGTATGTCAAGATTTGATTCCAAAATTACATTACCATTTCATTTGAGGGTTGAGGAAGATCAATAGCCTCCTCCCTGTATTTGAAGGGTCTCTGGTATCAATAGACTTCTAACAGGAGTTTTGGGAAAGTATTCCTGGTAGAATGAGGAAAAGAAATCCTCAAGCTTATGAATAACAATGAACTTGACTTTTTTTTTCTCTTACAACTTTATTTTTTTAAAAAAAGAGGGATACGTATACAGATTTTTAAAGGCATTTTGACATAACACTATATAAATATTTTTGTCAGTATTTAATTATTTTAGAGGTTTTATAGCATGCATTGAAATCCCACTAGTTACCATAAGCATAAAGTACATGTAGGACAGAGGGTAACATGGAAACAGTTTTCTTCGTGAGTATAGATTAAGCGTAATAATCTTTGAATATCAAAAATTGCCACAAGGCTATATTCTTACCTCTTGGGTTATTAATGGTTTAAGGTCCAGGTTACCACACTCTGAGAGGGTGCTATACATTTATTTTTTTCCTAAGAAGGTCTGAAGCTTTCATTTTTTGACCTTTGTTTTTCTTGAGCTTCATATGAAGCTCCATATGAGCTTAACGAACGAAGATGTCTTTCAGTAGATGAACTTGACTTTTGTTTTGTATTCTTTTCCTGGTTTGTTGTCTATTTTGTACTATAGTTAAGTGAATTGTGCACTCTTCCAAGAAAGCAGCCAGAACCTCCCTGACCTCAGAGGCTTTGGTAGCAGTACCATGGAAGTTGGTAGCTTGACTGAGAAATAATGGTGATACAGTGTTACTCCAGTCATATATATAGTCATTTGTCTGTGTTTCTGAAAGAGACGTGCCTTACCCAGATGAAAGAAGCAATAGAAAGAAATGTTTTGTTTACCTAAACTATAAACTCTACTATCAAAGGAGGAAGCAACCTCATGTATGTGACTTTCCCTGGCCCCTGAGATTGTCATGACAAGGTCAGAGTCATAGACTGAAGGTGTCTGTCAAAAATAATGGTAGAGCTCACTGTCAAAGTTCTGCATTAAGACAGTGTATGCATGTTCATAAGTACTGCTTTATTCATGCATGAAGTCTTAATTTCTAATTCTCTATAATTCTCTATGGTTTCAGAAAAGTTGGGTCCAGATTCAGCAATTTGCTTCCTTAAGAATACAGAAAACTGGAATTTAAAGTTTAATTATTTTAAATCACACAGCTAAAGATAATAATACTAAATATGATAAGGCAGAAAGATTATAAATCTCAAGTGGATATTAGTGTAGATATACATTTTGGTAAATGTACTTTCTTATGCCAACTGTCATATTTATCAACACTGTCACTTTTTAAATTCAAAAATGAATTCCAAACACTTGTATAGAGAGAAGCAAGGAAGATGAAACACACAGTTTAGCTATCAGTGGAATGAGGTGTATAGCAGCTGGTGGAATGCTAGAAATAAGGTAATTTTACACCCCGGTTATTCTTTGCTGTCTGATTAGATAGGCCCTGCCTATATCTTCCAGATTTTTAGCTTTTACTTACCCCAGACCCTTTCCCCTAAATCTTGAGCACTACATTTAGATCATAAAACTTGACCTTATGAGTAATGTCAGCTGGGTTATACAATAGTGCAAATGACTTCTATGTTATGTATTACAGCAAGGCCAATCATGATTTTCAAAGGCATTATGTTTTGTTTTGGTATCTGTTGGTTTATTTGTTTGTTTTCCATCATTCTCCCTTTAGACTTATCTTGAGCTTTGATTCTAAGTCAATAAGAAACCATCTTATATATGAAGTAATATGTTCTTTGCAAAGAGCTTCAGTGTAAACATATATTAAATTGTTGTGTATATGTGATTGAGTTAACTCTTATGTAAATATGTCTTTTTCAAAAGTGACCTGTGCTTCAACATGGCTAAGTAAATGGTCTAGTCCAGATTCTAGATGTCCTAGTCTAGTGCCCGTTACAGCAGTATAAGGTAGACCCTGTTTTTACCTAGCCCTGATCATTTTCCTCTGCCTGATATAAATCCTGCAGGGAAATTACCACACACTTGATGTTTAGATATCTTAAAACATGCAACATTGAAATATATTTTATATTTGAAGTATATCTTTCTTTAAAAAAATAAGTTTCTTAAATATATTCCATCCTTGTTGCCATTCAGTTTAAGAGACAGAATGCCGATTCACAGTAAACTTTAATTGTGATTACAGAGACCTATAATGGAAATTAAACTTAAAATTAGAAACAAATCAATTCTTAAGGAGATGCCTCAGTTGGTCAATTTTCTGCTAGGCAGAAAATTTTAAATATACTTTTAAGTAAAGAATGCATATACGCTTTCAAGTATATGGTGTACAAAGAAAGTCAAGATGGTGTGTGAGTTCACTGCTCAGCCTAGCTAAGCCACGAGCACATGGTTTGGTGAGAGATCCCTTACACAAAAGCAAGTTATACACTGATAAATAATGATGTCAGATATTGACCTTTGGCACATAAGAAGGCATGTTTTTGAAAGCACACCAACATTCAAAAACATACTACACTATGTCTACTCACTCTGGCTTGTCATATAAATGCTCCCTTAACTTTAAACTTCAGATATAGTCTGAGTCCACATGAAACTATCAGTTAATCAGAGTTATTTTCTCCCCATTCTTTGATTTTCAATAAGATTTCCACATTAAACCAGGTAAACTGACGCTATTAGAAGAGAAATTAGGGAAAACCTTAGAATACATAGGCACAGGAGAAAATTTCCTGAACAAAACAACAATGGCTCAAACTCTAGGGTCAAAGATTGACAAATGGGACTTAATGAGATTGCAAAGTTTCTGTAAGGCTAAGGACACTGTCAAGAAAACAAAATGGCAGACAACAGAGTGGAAAAATATCTTTACTAACCCCACATCTGATAGAGGCCTAATATCCAAGGTATACAAAGAACTCAAGAAGCTAGACACCAGAGAAGCAAATAACCCTATTAAAAATGGGGTACAGAGCTAAACAAAAAGTTCAACTGATATTCAAAAATGAATATCAATTGGCTGAGAAGCTGCTAAGGAAGTGCTCCACATTCTTAGTCATCAGGGAAATGCAAATCAAAACAACCCTGCAAATCCACCTCACACCAACCTGAATGGTTAAGATCAAAAATTCAGATGACAGCAGATGCTGGCGAGGATGCAGAGAAAGAGGAACACTTCTCTACTGTTGGTGGGGTTGTAAACTGGTACAACCACTCTGGAAATCAGTCTGGCGGTTCCTCAGAAAATTGGTCATAATACTACCTGAAGACCCAGTTATTCCACTTCTGGGCATATTCCCCAGAGATGCTCCATGATACAACAAAGACGCATGCACCACAATGTTCATAGCAGCTCTATTTATAATAGTCAGAAGCTGAAAAGAACCCAGATGTCCTTCAGTAGATGAATGGATACAAAAAATTGTGGTATATTTGTACAATGGAGTACTACTCAGCTATCAGAAACAATGACCTTATGAAATTCTTAAGAAAATGGATGCATCTAAAGAATATCATCCTGAGTGAGTAACCCAGTCACAGAAGAACAGATATAATATCCAGTCACTGATAATTGGATTCTAACCCTAGAGCTCTGAACACCCCAGAAACAACTCACAGACTATATGAATTTCAAGAAAAACCAAGGCCAAATAAATAAATAAATAAATAAATAAATAAATAAATAAATAAATAAATGAAAATAAAAACCTTTATACTTAATTTTTACACACTAAGTAAACATTGACCATTTCCAGGTTAAATCCTGTTTTACATGTACTTTATGGTCATTGTAACTAGTAAGACCTTAATGCACACTATCAAACCTCTGATAAAAATCAAGTACTGACAAAAATGTAAACATATACCTTTATGCAAAAATGCTTTTAAAATCTGTACACTTATCTTTGTTTTTTTAAATAAAGTTGTTCAATTAAAAAAAAAACAAAAACACAAAAACAAGGCAACCACAGGTTATTGTGAGCAATAGTACAAACTAGCATTTGTCTCCCATATAAAATCATTGTGAATTGCATTTAAGAAAAGATGGATAATTGTACCTGGGATTATAAGCTTGCTGTATCTACCCAGTCCTTATGGGAGAGTTCTTCTGAACAGGTGATTATTCTACAGCTTATATATGTAGAGAAGAAAATATATGATGTTTTTTCTAGTGTGTGCATCTGTCTTTTTAAGTTCATTTCTGTTTGTAATTTTTTTCATTTGTTAAAACCAAGCAATTCACTTATCTTACATACACACAAGATGATAGAAAGTACAATGCATTGCCCATCATTTACATATATATTACTAGTAAGATTTTCCTTTCCAATTGAGTATTTGAGAGTTACATATTTTTATGCAAAGAGAAATAGATGAGGGAAGTCTTGACACACACACACACACACACACACACACACACATACACACACACATGCTATTCTAATTTAAATGAGGTTCTGGAGCAAGGTGACCAGGAAGGGATACAGGTATACATGTCGGCATGAAGTTGTGGGACAAGAAACACAGCAGAGTATCAGTCAGTCCGTGCTCTCTAGTGAGTCTATCTTACCCTCCGGTACAATGTCTTTCTGAACAATTGATTGTTCTGTAACTAATACATGCAGAGAAAAGAAAGAGATGATGGCTGTGTATCAGTTTTCTGTTGCAGTGTAATGAAATATGCTAGGACATCCAAGGTTCTTTTTGAAGTACAAGGATACAGGTTATAGATATTTATAATTGGGAAGATTTATACACATGATTAATTCCTTAAATGGATGATTAAATTTGTGGAAAGAAGAAACTCTTTTGCATGATGGTATTAAAGTATTTAGTAATATGTTCTTCTACTATATATTTCTATCAAATAAGTATATTTGAAAATTAGCTAAGAACATAAACTAAAATATGTAATTAGCTACTTCTAGGTTTAAAATACATACATTTATATATGTATATATATATATATATATATATATATATATATATATATATATACATTTAGGAAGTTTGGGAGCATAAGTTCAAATCTTCCCGTGTATAGTAATTTATCATGAATTTGGGAGATTGAGATGAACCATGTAGACTAGAAGCATGTCTGCAGTGGCACAAGAACATGTTGAGAGCAGAGTGAGTGAACTAGATTCTAAATAGTACATAACATCTGTTCACTCTTAACCTCAAAACATGCTCTATTGGGGAGATAAAAAGCTTAAGAGATAAGTCATATATAAAATTGCTGCCTGTCATTACAAATGTTAGGGATGTTTTTCATTTTTTATTGGATATTCTCTGCATTTACATTTCAGATGTTATCCCCTTTTCCCAATTCTATCCCTCATTCCCCTCCCATTAATGTTAAGGTTTTTAAATGGTTTAAAAAAGTAGAAGAAGCCCGTTATCTATAAGAAAAAAATAAGGAAACATTGATAAAATAGGACAGCTTCTTAAGTGTTTCTAAAAATTGAGCATGTCTTCATTCATTTAGCCAATATATTAAGTTACTATAAATGTTAAAAGATTCAATTATTTCAAAATATTAATAATTTGTATGATGAATAATTTCTGTAAGTATGAGGTTGTCAGTTGTGTATAGTTAGATCATATATAAGTAAATTAAAATATATTAGGCCAAACGGTGTAATAGTCAAGGACAGAACATTCAGAAGAGGCAGAGGCTTTCTGGTGTTAGAAAGGCATCGTGATTATTAACTGATGGAGACTGAGCAAAGAAGTAAGTAACTGAAGATAGCAAGATGCTTCTGTAAGGTAGAGCAGCATAGGTCAACCAGAAGAACAGTTCAGCACATGTGAATGTTGGGTGAACAATATGGCTGAGACTGAGTGGATATGAGAGAAACTAGAAGGAAATAAAGCAATGGAAAGAAATGGATAGAATTATCAATGAGTTGGAGAAGGAATTAAATAACATCCTCTGATGTCAACCTCTCATCTTAAGACAGTCAAGGAACCACCTACACATGCATCACATTCAGGGATGCAATGGCTCAAGAGTTGAGGACTTAAAGCCTTTGCAGGGAATTAGGTTTGATACCTGTCTATATCTCCAGTGGATCCAAGGTCATTGAAGATATAGACCTATAAGCAGACAAAATGAGCTCTCTCTTTCTCTTTCTTTCTTTCTCTCTCTCTCTCTCTCTCTCTCTCTCTCTCTCTCTCTCTCTCTCTCTCTCTCTCACACACACACTCTCTCTCTCTCTCTCTCTCTCTCTCTCTCTCACACACACACACACTCATAGAAAATAATGTTCACACAACATATTTAATTAAAATTTAAAATCAATTATAATGTCAATTTTGGGATTTGTATTTAATAATACAATGATAACCGTAGAAACATTTTTTAATTTAGAAGTCTAATCAGTTGCCCAATTCACAGGAGACAATAAACCTAGATCATTGTCATCTGAAATGATTGATATAACTCATAACAGTGTAATAATAAAAATACGTGATTATGAGTGCAGTCTTTAAAGAAATCATTGTTAGTTAGTATTCACAGATCACCTATGCTCCGGGAATGGTGTTATTTAAGCTGTCTGGAATGTAACATCTCTATGCAGCCCAAGTTTTCCATTAACTATGGAAACAGAAACCTACCATTAAACCTACCCAGAATATTTATCAGGATATTTCTTCTGTATTTGGACGCAGTGGTGCGTGGCCCTTGTGAAAGGACTCTTGTTTCACAGCTGTACTCATGTTTCTTACATCATCTAAGCCTGCTGCTACAGGGGTTCTGAAGAATGAGGGAGGGTTAATCAGCTTTTGGCAGACATCGGCAAAATTTGCAACCATTTTCGCCTCTCCATCAGGACTCATAAAATGTTTTGGAAACTACAGGGAGAAAAATCCAAGCAGAAAATTAAAAAGCAATCTACCAGTTCAATGGAATCCCACCTTTGCTAGAATAAAAAACGTTGAGAAAATAGTTAACTGTTCCTTCATGATGACCTAGAGCAACATAACTACAAAATAAACATGAAGAAATACACTGGCACTGGCAATTTAGCTGGAGAGAAAACAGGGCCAAATTATCTGTTACATAAACTATTGTTTTTGTTTTCTTTCTTAACCAGATTTCTGCAATAGATTTTGAATTTACTCCAAATAGAAAGCTTCCTTTATTCTGCCTTTTTGCTGGAATTTCTGCCTCAGATCCTTTTGATCTCAACTGTATGCTTTCTCATTCTAGAATAAAATTGTCCCCAAAGTAAGTATTGTCTGTGTGTTAAAAGAAAAAAAAAAACTCAGGTAGCTTGTCAGTGTTTTACAAAAATACACACAGGAGCACACATGTGCGTGTTCACACACAGACACACAGACATTAGAAACAAAGTGAAGCGCTTCCAACCTTCTATGCTACAGAACATTAGATCACAAGTGCAGCATCTTTAATGGAGTATTTGTGGAGGGTGTTTAAGGAGTGGCTGGGGTATTCAGGACCAGTTTGCCATAAAGAGTGCTGGCAATGGGAGGGCACAGCAGACAGTTTGGAAGATATAGAATAATGAGCACCTTTCTTGAGATCTGCCCTGACAAGGAAGTTGGCCAATTGGGTATGGTCCTTCTATTCTGGAAGTGGTACATCAAAGTCTGATTATTGTATAACAAAAGATCAGCGAAATCCTTTTGTGTTTTGAATTCCCATAAACACTTACAAAATGTGAAATTTTTCGAACAAAATTTTGGATCAAAGTTAGAAAAAAAAAGTTGCATGTCTTAAACATCCTCACTTATAAGTGAGTTTTCTTTAGCTTCTTTTGCTGCCAAAGTATTTTATTAAGAATGATAGAGCACTAAGATAAGATTGCACATTAACAACAGAGGCTTATATTAGGACGAAGCAATAGTGCACTGACCCCATCATCTCCAGGATATCACGGGAAATAAGAAGACACTGAAAGCTACTTCCTCTGAACTGGGTCCTCACAACTATTGTTTTATTTGTCTTTTAGTGACTTCCAAATACAAAACTGGGCTGAGAGTCAGACTAAAGAATCCATCAAAATCTGTCTGTATTGGTTTGAAGCTGCAATTATATAAATTTTTGGCAGTAAGAGATGTGAAAAGGCTCCAAAGATTAGCATATGAAATACTATTCAAGGGGACTGAGGTGGCTGAGGGTATCCTGAACAGTCATATTAATTCTAATTTTAGAAATTGTGCCTCATATTCCCGGAGTTTTAGAGACCAGTGACTCCTGTAATTTAAAATGTGTTTTAAGTTTCCAAAGTTCCTGTTTAAACTAAGGAAGTGATAGTGATCAAACTTCATAATCCAAATGGCCATCAGATATAAAATCTACCTTTGCCACTTGTATTTCTGATGTCAGGTGTGTAGATTTGTATGCCTGCATGCATATGTAAGTGTTTGCTCGTGCATGTGTGCATGTGTGTGTGTGAGTGAGCGTGTGTGCAAGCATGTGTGTACACATGCATATATTCATGCATGTGGGTGCCAGATGACCATATCTGGGTGTTGTTTCTCAGGGTTAGTCCACCTTGGTTCTTGAGACAGAGTCTGTTTCCTGCCTACAATTTTCTGTTTATATTATATTGGGTTAGTAGTGAGCCCCACTGACACATCTGCTTCTTCCTCTCCAGGACTACAATTCCAAACTCAGGGCATCACCCAGCTTTGTAATTGTGGACTCTAGAATCAAACTGTCATCCTCACAGCTTTGTTCTCATGCAAGTTTCTTACTTACTGATCTGTCTCCCCTTTCTTAAGTCTAGGAAGCAGTAAAGCACAGTTATGCTAAGACTGCACCATCCTCCCTTAGCACAGTTTTTCCACGTATATGGAAGCTGCAGCATTCCACTCCTTCCATCTCCAGTTGCTCTCCTTCATCTCAGAGTTACAATAACATGAAATATAAATGTTGGTGCTCTTGTCAGGGAAAGAATATGATGTGGTAGAAAAAAAATGATCGTCCATCATGGGTTTCTTTGAGACAAGTATGATCAAAATATAGTTCAAGTTTCATGGAGTGTTCTTTAAGCAATATCTATATCTATCTATCTATCTATCTATCTATCTATCTATATATATATATATATATATATATATATATTGATATAATGGATTTAACACTTTGGGGTAATTTACTTTGGATAAACTTCTTTGGGGGAGCAACATTATATCATGAGGTATTAAAAGTAGCTTCGAGTGTTCTGAAGAAATGGTGAAAATGTGCCATATGACAGTGGGAGTTTACAGCAATCTCCATCACTTTATTCTCGCTCTGTGGGGATAGTTCTTACATCAACAGGCTTCCCTAAGCCTGATGCTTTGCTGTGCTTTGTTGTTATTCTGCTTTAGTGCTGCACATGTGGAGCATCAGAGAGGAAGGTTATTAACTACAACAACAGGGCACAGAGTGATAGACATTTGTAAAAGATAAGTATCCAGGGAAGGAAGGGCTAGCTGACATGTAGGCTGCCTCACTAACAGATCCTATTTACCTGTCACTGAAAAAGACAAGGGCCACGATACATGTGTCATAAAGACAATAGGTATCTGACAAATAACTTTGTCACCAGAAGGAGCATGGCTTTCCCTGCCTTGAGAGTATCAGTCCTGAGCAACTTCTTAACAATGCATCTTAAATTCCCTGTGTTACTTTATTTCATGGTTTTAATAAGGAAGCACTAGCTGTATCTGTGAACTACAGGAAGTTGCAATGAAAGTGTAGAAATATTACTTTAATATGGTAACAGAAATAAACATTTTTTTTCTGATCATATAAGTCTAAGACTGAGCTAGGTAAGGTTTCCTACAAAATGTTAGGAAGCCAAAGAGAGTCAGGTTATATCACTCTTGGAAGTAAAATCTATTCAACTCCTATGTCTTATTTGATTCTGATTCAAATGAGTTTGAAGAGGGAATTGTGACCACTGTGTATGCTGGTTAATTTAGTGTAAGGAAGAACATTTTCATGATGATTTAGCATGAAGTACTAATCATTGGTACAAGCGACAAGCTACAAAATGAACTATAGCAAAGATGCAGACATTGAAAGACCACCTGTAATGGTCAATTGATCACCATTCTAATGAGATATAGATGAAAGCATATATGTAAGTGTGTCTGAAAGGGATGTTAAAATAGACTAATTTAGGGTATGATGACCACCCTTCACACTGGGGTCTCCAGTGTGTGTATAGGTTTCTGGACTGCAGAAGAGAAGAGAATGAGTTGTGTATCAGCATTCATGCCATGGAATGAATGGAAGGTTCAGATGGAACTTGTTCAGTTAATTCACATTCCTGCTGTCATGGCTTCCCATTCATGATTTCCTCCACACTCATGATTTAAAACAAAATATGGTTTCCTTCTTGAAACTGTTTTATGAAGGGTACTTTGTCACATAACAAGACAATTAACATACCATCTCAAAGCATCAACATGGATAATCTAAGATCTCAGTCAGGTGTCTGCATTCATTGGTAATGTAAAGGAAACACCCAAGAGCTCTACAGCCACTGTGTTCTATAGAAAATGACTCTGTCATGTCTTTTAGTCATTCAGATGTAACAAACAATTCCCAAACTACTTCCCAAATGTAGACACACTAGCTTTCTGATGACCCACCCACTCAAACACAGGGGAGCAGAGATAACATTCATTATTATATCAGGCTGATTTTCCTTATGTCAAAATAGTAAAAGATTAATGCATAAAATGCAGAATAAGAGGTAATCATTAGCAAAATAGTATGAGCCATGAGAAGTATACTCTTCCATTACTATATGTGATATATTCCCACATGTTTCCTTTATATTTCTATTGAATTTAAAAAAGAAAATCTTGATGTTGGAAATCAATTGTAACATATATTTTAAGCATTCTCTGTAAAAGCAGACACTAAATAGTAATGATCTGTGATGTAGGAATTGTTGGTCAAGGATGGGAGTTTATTGGTCAAATGACACAGTGTTAATTAAATTAAAAATGATATCAAAGATCTATTGTATAACATAGAGAGTGTAGTCAATGACAATGAAAATTTACTGTACTCTGGATTAGCTAAAATAAATTTTAAATAGTCTCACTCCAAGAATGCATAAGAACATGATTAATTGGACTTAACATCCCATCATCTATACACATTTGTAAATATGTTATTTATAGTAAATTAAAATTTTTTATTGGCATCTTGAAATTAACTATTTTATAAAAATGGCTTCTCTAACAATTTCAATGTATAACAAGACATGTAAAATAATAAGGGAAAACCATATTTTCTCCCCAATGTATTTCTTTAACTGAATCATAAATTGCTTATTTATAGAGAATACAGAGTCAGTGGGCTTTGATGTACATTCTGCTCAATCAGCTCTCATGGGTAATTGCATTCATCTTACAATGAAGGCTGTTCTGCAATATCTCCTTCATTCTCTGTAGGTCAGTGGTCAGTTCTTGAACCTTATGTGCATGAAACCATACACTACTGAAGACACTAAGGTGGCTTATCTCAGTAGCCTCTGTTAAAAACCCTTCTCCTTTGACAAAGGTACTCAGAGGTGCTATACTGTGATTCCTCAATTTTCTGCTTGAAGAGATCTGTAAGACTGTAGAAAATAGAGGCTATATGACAGCACAAGACCATCCATACTGGACTTGTGAAGGTTAAAAAAAGAGAATTACCATAAGTTTAGGAAAAGTCTGTGCTACAGAGTCAGTCTTCATAAAAAGCAAGCAATAAACACCAAGTGATATATTACATAGATGATCACTGACATAGTCAGGAGGAGATGTGTTGTCTTTATCATTGTTATTTCCCATTTTGCAACATTGTTTATAAACATCTTTCCAATTTCTTCTTTCATTTTATATATATATATATATGTATATATATATATTATGTAATCTCTATGAACAAGCAATTTATGATTCAGTTAAAAAATTTGGGGGAAATGCAGCTTTTAATTGCTACTTTAGATGCCTAGTTATACAATAAAAATCATCAGAGAAGCCATTTATAAAACTAATTTCAAGAGATCAATAATAGTGTATTAAAACATAATATATTTAATATAAGTAATATATATATTAATATTTTGCTACACATTTGTATATCTGCCATTTATGTGCCTGATACCTGTTGTGGTCAGAAAAGGCCATCAGATGCATTGTTAGAAATATTCATAAGCCAACAAATAGTGCTTGGAATCAAACCAGGGTTTTCTGCAAGAACAATAATTACTGTTAACTTCTGAGACCTCTCTCATGGTCTCCTCAATATCTTACTGAACAACTAAATAACAAAACTTTTCTTCTCACTGGATTATTAACATTTTATTAGTTCTAGCCCCACAAGGCCTTAACTATATCATTTAGAGCATCTTTCTGACTGGGTTCTTGGACTCACATTTTGTTCTCATTCATTTGTTTATTTAACAAACACTTTGCTGAGAAGAACATCTAATGAGGTTTTTTTTAACTCTTCTGTGGACCATTTTGTTCATAAATATCAGTTCTTATTATAAAGTGATGATTACATATCTGTGGACTTTTGATTAAATACACTCCATGAATCTGTATCTTCTTCCTTACAGAATTATAATCATAATCACATTAGCTACAAGTATTTTGAAATGGAGCCCTTTCACATGATGACAGTGCTCTGACTTCTCTTCACACATTGACTATAAGACAGCTACCACAGCTCTCCTGTCTACAAACTTGCATTGTGGAGGAAGCCACTTTTGAATTTGGATTCTTTATGTTGATGTCAGAGGGAACATGTGACTCTGTAGCAGTCTAACATTGAGTTAACAACAATCTTCTTTCCTTAGCATACAAAGTTCATATATAAATTTTATTTTATATAAAATTATTCTTAAAAAATGGGACCACAAGTAGGTGCATAGCTTTATCCATGTTACTTTCTAAGCCATTTTTCATATTTTAGTTTTTATTCTAGATTTGTTTATATATAAAGCTTGAATACTTTGTCATTTTCTATGTCCTATAATTTGAAAACCAGGTCAATCATAGCAATTTCTGCATTGCAATATGGCAACTAAGTAGATATTAACAAATGATTATGCATTTTAAGCTAAACATGTCCTTTATCTTTCCTTTCTTCCCTCTGTCTCTCTGTCTGTATGCTTCCATCTGATTTTATGAAGACTTTTATTCCTACTTTACAGTTGCTTGAGGATTTGAGGTAGTGAAAAAGTGTAGTATATCCTAAATCAAGAAAAAATAGTTGGTTCATAAAACAAATTACAGATGACATTGAAAGGGAGGTGAATATACAATTTTATTTTCTTTTAGCATAATTTTTATACAGATACAATGTAAACCAGAGTGATATGATCTGTTTCTCACTGATTGGGCAAACAAAATACATTGTTTCATTTTGGGATTATATAACATTCATAAGAACTAGAATTTTAACAAAGCAAAAGATATTTGAAAGTATGGAACACCCAAGAATCAATTCACAGAACTTATGAGCTCAAAGAGAAGAAAGGCAAGAAGGTGGATGCTCCAGTCTTAAAAGGGAAAACAAAACACTCATGGAAGGAAATAAAGGAACAAATAAAGGAGCAGAGATTGGAGAAAAGATCATTCAGAGACTGCCTCACCTGGGGATCCACCCCGTATGCAGCCACTGAACCCAAGCACTATTGCTGATGCCAAGTAGTGCTTACTGGCAGGAACCTGATCTGGATGCCTCCTCAGAGGCTCTGTCAGATCCATACTGATACAGAGGAGGATGCTCACAGCTTTCAATCAGACTAAACAGGAGGACCCTAATGAAGGATCTAGAGAAATGACTGAAGGAGCTGAAAGGGTTTGCAACCCCATGGGAAGAACAAAGAGATCAACTAAACAAACTTACCACAGCTCCCAGGGACTAAAACACTAACCAATGAGTTCCAATGGAGAGATCCATGGCCCCAGGTGCATATGCAGCAGAGGATAGTGTTTTCTAGCATCAGTAGAAGAGGCCTTTGGTTCAGCAAAGGCACATTTTCCCAATGTATGGAAATGTGAAGGCACTGAGGTGGGTGGGAGAGGGTGGTTGGGAGAGGGAGGACCTTCATGGAGGTAATGGGAGGGGGAAGAGCGATGGGGTTGGAGGAAGGGATAACATCTGAAATGTAAATACAGAGAATATTCAATTAAAAAGTAATCCACCCCCCCCCCAAAAAAAAAAACCCCAAAAGTCTGAAAAGAGGAAATCCTTCAGACAGCTGACTAGAGCACAGATGCTGCAGTTTGCAAGTTGTGTCATTCAAGACACAAGAAAAAAAGATGGAAGCTGGAGACAGGCAATTGGAAGATAATGTGATGGCTAAGGCAGTAGAAGTCAGAAACAATGACTTAACCAAATTCTTAAGAAAATTGCTGCATCTAGAGAAGATCATCCTGAGTGAGATAACCCAGTCACAAAAGAACAGACATAATATGCAGTCACTGATAGTGGGATACTAACCCCAGAGGCTTGCACTCCCCCAGAAACAACTTACAGACTGTATGAAGTCCAAGAAATTAAGAAAACAAAAAAATATACATATATTCACAAAACAAGAAGACTTTGACTATTTCCATGTTGCATTTTGTTTTGCATGTACTTTACGCTTATTGCAACTAGTAGGTTTTCAATGCATACTGTCAAGCCCTTGAAAAAAATCAAGTACTGACTAAAAAATATATTCACATGGTTTTATGTAAAATTTATTTTAATGTCTTAAAAAACAGTGCTGACAAAAATGTATAATTGTAAGCAAAAAATGTTTAAAATCTGTACATTTATCTTTGTTTTGCAAAATAAAGTCGTTTAAAAAAAAAGAAGTCAGAATTAGTGTTACTGTTTTTAAAACATGATTTGTTTCTATCATGAGGAAGTCAGCATTCAGAGAAGGCTTCTTGTTTACGTACAGTATAAAGAAGACAATTTGAGATTGGAGGTCAGTTGCTGAAAGTGGGGGAGGTATGGTGTGTGTATGTATATGTGTGTGTCTATATGTATCTGAGATACCCAGTCACTAGTCAATGCCATAGTAATGAGTAATTGTTAGAAGGCGGGCACACCTAAAGCTGTTCTCAGAAGCCCGGACTGAAGGACAAAGGTAATCTGAGTTTCATGTCCTTGTCTGGGAGTGGACATGTCAAGGCCCATCTAATTCTGGAAACAGGAGAATTCTCAAAGGACTCGCAGCATCTGGATATTTTACTCTTTCCTTACGGCTGTGAGTATCAGTTGTCAAGAATCTGTGTCTGACATACCCCTATTATCTTTACCAACATTGTCTGTCTTGTGTTCTGCTGATCTTGGCTGTTTTCTCCTTCAAATATTATATATGATGCTGTGTTTATTAATCAGCTTGCTTGGCATAAATCATCAGCTTATGAAAGACTAAAAGATATCCTGGACTTAACTACTGCTTTTGTCTTCTTTTTTACAATCTTGGCCTTTTTATGTTTCATCACCCCCTATATGTCTCGGAAACACTATTATTCTTTCCCACCTTACAAATATAAATATTTTGCAGCATTTGAAGAATAACTGTTATATAACTAATAATTTAATTAACCATATGTTTATGGTTTGTGGCAAATAAAGGTCTTTTTCTATTTTAGTAGAATTAGATATAACTGTTAGTACATAGAAAGCTTGGATCTGCAATGGACTTTGAGACTGATCCTACATCTTTAATACTGTGGATAGAAATAAAATGAGCATGTGTCCTTAAAGTCACATTAGAATGTTAGTTTAATGATTTTGGATCAAAAACCTAGTATGTAATATCACTGGATTGCATGGAAACTATGATTAATGTTTGGAATAACATATATACTACTTGAGTAAAGGCTGCACCATTTTGCATAATCCATTTTCACATCCCCTTGGCAATTGTCTGTAATGTTTTCAATAATAGCAACTAAATAAAATGTACTTGAATTTTCTGACAACTAAGACATTAGAAATTCTTTGACCTTATATATTGTTATTTGTATCTACTTTTGAAGAAATGTCGGTGGAAGGCATTGAACAATTTTATCTGTGAGTATGGTGTTTTCATAGGAGATTCTGATGTAATTTGAAGATGAAATTCTGTGCCATGTTATTTTCAAAAATTCTCACATATATAAAATGATGTTTTGTTTCCACTGCAGTGAGGCTATTTCTACTTTATAGGTGGCATTTTTTTGTCTTGGTGGCAATATCTTATTCTATGACTCCATGTATTTATTGCTAAGACTAATGCATATTGAAAAATATGTTGTATGTTTTTGTTAGCATTTCATTGTTTCAGAATACACTTTTAAGTCTTTATTTTTAAATAGATTTTTATGTCTAAAGGATCAAATATCTAAGTTACATGAAATCATTTTTGAAAAGACCGTATTTTCCTTGTTTTATATTCCTGACACCGAATTATCTGTTTACTTTTTCAATTTTTTATTGGAAATATTCTGCATTTCCATTTTAGATGTCATCCCTTTCCCACAATTTTATCCTCCTCCCAACCCAATTGCCTCCATGAAGGTGCTCCCTCTCCCAAACACCCTCTCTCACCAATGGATTGACTTTTAAATTTTATTTATTTTTATTTTTTAATCTGTTTTGTAGTTTAGACTTTATTCCCCTCCAGATCTGCCCCCTGACAGCTCCCCATCCCATAACTCCAGCCCTGCCTCTAACAGGATAACCCCACCCCACCACCCCCACCCCAACAGATCTCCCTACTCTCTGAGTCCTCAAGTCTTTCAAGGGTTAGGTGCAACTTCTCTCACTGAGATCAGACCAGGCAGTCTTCTGTATACTTGTGCTTGGGCCCAGCTGTATACATATAAGTTGCTGTGTGCTGCCTGTATGGTGGGTGGCTCAGTGTCTGAGAGATCTTGGGTCCAGATCAGCGGAGGCTGCTGGTCCTCCTCAGCTTCTTCCAGCTTTTCGCCAATTCAACTACAAGTGTATCTGGCTTTTGCCAATTGGTTGGGTGCTAGTATCTGCATCTGACTCTTTCTGGTGTTTGTTGAGTCTCTCAGAGGCCAGCCCTGCTAGGCTCAACATCCTATCATCTTTTTTTAATTTTTTTTTAATTGAACAACTGTATTTTTAAAAACAAAGATGAATGTACAGATTTTAAGCATTTTTTGCATGAAAGTATACAAATACATTTTTGTCAGTACTTGATATTTTTAAAGGGTTGAAAGTAGGCATTAAAATGTTAGTAGTTACAATGAGCATAAAGTACATGTAAAACAAGATGTAACCTGGAAATAGTCAAAGCTTTCTTTCTGTATAAAGATTAAGCATAATGGTTTTTCATTTTCTTTTTTTTCTTTTTTTTTTTTTTTTTTGGCTTTTGATTTTTCCTGAACTTCATATAGTCTGTGAGTTGTTTCTGGGGTGTTCAGAGCTTTCTAGGGTTAGTGTCCAAATATCAGTGACTGCATATTATGTCTGTTCTTTTGTGACTGGGTTGCCTCACTCAGGATGATATTCTCTAGATGCATTCATTTTCTTAAGAATTTCATAAATCCATTGTTTCTGATAGCTGAGTAATACTCCATTGTATAAATATACCACAATTTTTGTATCCGTTCATTTACTGAAGGGCATCTGGTTTCTTTCCAGCTTCTAGCTATTATAAATAGGGCTGCTATGAACATTGTGGTGCATGTGTCTTTGTTATATGTTGGAGCATCTCTGGTGTCTATGCCCAGAAGTGGAATAACTGGGTCTTAAGGTAGTACTATGTACAGTTTTATGAGGAATCCCCAGACTTATTTCCAGAGTGCTTGTACCAGTTTACAACCCCACCAACAGTGGAGAAGTGTTCTTCTTTCTCCTCATCATCGCCAGCATCGGCTGTCATCTGAATATTTGATTTTAGCCATTCTGGTTGGGGAGAGGTGGAGTATCAGGGTTGTTTTGATTTGCATTTCCCTGATGGCTAATGTTGTAAAGCACTTCCTGAGATGCTTCTCAGCCATTTGGATATTCCTCAACTGAGAATTTTTTGTTTAGTTCTGTACCCCTTTTTTAATAGGGTCATTTGATTCTCTGGTGTCTAACTTCTTGAATTCTTTGTATACCTTGGATATTAGGCCTCTATCTGATGTGGAGTTGGTAAAGATCTTTTTCCAATCTGTTGACTGCCATTTTGTTTTCCTGACAGTGTCCTTAGCCTTACAGAAACTTTGCAATCTCATTAAGTCCCATTTGCCTATATTTGACCTTAGAGCACAAGCCATTGCTGTTCTATTCAGGAAATTTTCTCCTATGCCTATGTGTTCTAAGGTATTCCCTACTTTCTCTTCTAATAATTTCAGTGTAACTGGTCTAATGTGAAAATCTTTGATCCCCTTGTACTTGAGCTTTGTACAAAGAGGTAAGATAGGGTTTATTTTCATTCTTCTGCATGCTGAGTGCCAGTTGGACCAACACCATTTGTAGAAGAGGCTGTCCTTTTTCCATAGAATGTTTACAGCTCCTTTTTCAAAAATCAAGTGGCCATATATGTTAGGGCTCATTTCTGGATCTTCTCTTCCATTCCATTAATCCTTGTGCCTATCTCTGTACCAGTACCGTGCAGTTTTTAGCACAATTGCCTTGTAATGAGAAATTTTAATACCACAATTTTTATGATTAAAACATATGCTTAGAATGGGCAGCTTAATTTACTAAATAAATAATATCATATTACAGTTACTTATTTGTTCGTTTCATTATACCACACTCCATAATTTTTATGCAAATAAAGTTTAGCTCTTATTTAAGTCTACCAGACTAAAATGTACTTTATTTACATAGAGCGAATCAATGTTAATGAGGCCATTACATGAAAAAGACAGGCACTCGTGCACTTCAGAGATATATATTGGTTTTGAATGTTAATCAAGTATTGGAGATCTGAAAATTATCAAAGAAATTTAACACCTACTATGATTAATAATTTAAGCAACATCTCCTAAATTTTGATTGTGCCAATCAGATAAGTGGGATATACACAATTTACTTATAGAATAACAGGTACAGTAGTTAAGATTAAAATAATTTATTAAATTTGTTTTGATATCCATAGGCTGTTTTTTTAATTTAATTTATTTATTTAAAAAATATGTAGTACCTTACAAAACAGTGTAGGTCATTTTTGACATTGAAAACATTTCATGCAAAGAATAATAACATTTATAGCAAACATACACTAATATGGACATATAACAAGTATACATGCTCCACCATGTTCATATCAACTTATTTATAATAGCCAGAAGCTGTCAAGTACACAGATGTCCTTCAACAGATACAGAAATTGTGGCACATTTACACAGTGAAGTACCACTCAGCTATTAGAAACAACTTTATAAAGTTCCTAGGCAAAGGGATGGAACTAGAGACTATCATCCTGAGAGAGGTAATCCAGTCACAAAAACATACACGTCTTATGCACTCACTGATAATCGGACACTAGCCCCAAAAAGCTTTGAATACCCAATAAACAATTCGAAGACCTTATAAAGCTCAAAAAGAAGGAAGGTCAAAATGTGGATGCCTCAGTCCTTCTTAGAAGGGAGAACAAAATACTCACAGGAGAAAATGCAAGGTGGGTCAAGTAGAGAAACAGGGATTGAAGAAAGATAATTCAGAGGCTACCTCACTTGAGGATTCACCACATATGCAGTCTATATAACTTACTAATATGATTTTATATGTTATTATTTTTATGTTATATGATATTTATTTAAATTATTTTAATTGAGAAACAGTCCTTTTCAAAAAGATCACACTGTAAGATTAGAAAATTGACACATTGGAGGCTGAAGATGATTGTTAACAGACATGGTCTGATAGAAATAAGCAAGCTATCCAGGCAACTTGGCTCAAAATACTAGTAAAAGTAATTGTTTCCTGCCCATTTGTGGTATTAGAAATAACTTGATTAATATTCAAAACCAATATTTTTTCCAAATAGAAAATTTTGTTTTAAAACATTTATTATTTTTATTTACTTAGTATTACATTTATTTTTAAAATTATTTCATTATTTATATTTTAGAAACTGAGGTCCCTCTCAGTCTCTTCTCCCACAGTATTTCAGATTCCCCCTCCCATTTGCATCTGAGAGGGTGCTTCCCCTCTATCCCCTGTACCAGGCATCCCCCTACCCTGCAACCTCAAGTGTCTGCAGTATTAGGTAAGTCCTCCCTCTTCAAATGAAGCTAGACAAGGCATCTCTCTGTTACATATGTGCCTGGGTCCTAAGAACAGCCAGCCCATGCATAGTCTTTGATTGGTAGCTTAGTTTCTGGAAGCTCCCAGAGGTCCCAGTTAGTTAAGACTTTTGGTCTTCCTATGGTGTTGCCGTTCCCTTCAGTTCCTTCAATCTACCCTTAACTCTTCTAAAGGACTTCCCAACCTCAGTCCAGTGTTTGGTTTTAAGTATCTGCATGTGTCTCAGTAAGCTGCTGGTAGAAAATCTTATAGGTCAGCCATGCTAGGTTCCTGTCTTCAAGAACAACTTAGCTTCAAAAATAGTTTCAGGTTTGGTGCCTGTCCATGGGATGGATTCTGAGCTGGGACTGGCACTGGTAAGTGTTTCCTTCAATGTCTGCTCTATTTTTGTCCACACATTTCTTTAATACAGGAACAATTCTTGGTCAAAAGATAGGTTGATGTCCTCATACCTCCACTGAGGTCCCTTTCTGTCTATCACTTGAGGTTAGCTCTTCAGGTTCTATTTCCTCAATGTGGGTCACTTTAGCTAATATCATCTTCATTGTGTTCTGGGAGACTCTCACATCCCATGTTCTTGGGACATTCTAGAGACTCCCTGATCACCCACCACCCACAGCTACATATTTCCATCCACTTTTCTGGCCCTCTGGACTTCTTTCCTGTCTTCTTTGTAACTGACTTTGTCCCCTTTTCATCTCTCCCTCCTTTCACCCACCCAAGTACCTCCCTTTCTTTGCCTCCAGTGATTATTTTGTTCCCCCTTCTAAGTGGAATTGAAGCATCCTCACTTGGACCTTCCTTCTTGTTACACTTCCTAAAGTCTTTGGGTTGTATCACGGGTATTCGATCTTTTTGGCTAATATCCACTTATTGGTGAGTACAAGAGGCAACACAGGTATAGCATAAGTTCATCCATCAAGGATATAACAAATGAAGTGAGGCCCGTGCTCGGCAGGTTAAGGATGACCTGAGAGCAGAGCAATTCATTTAATCATTATGCTGTTATTAACATAGTCATCTACTGGTCAGGGAATTAGTTCCTACATCAAATGAAGTTCAAGAGAAGAGATGGAAGCTCACACTGCTCCTGTCAGAAGCAAAAAAAAAAAAAATCTGAATTTTGAACATACACTATGAGAATTAGAAGTGAATTGATTGGAATTTAGGAGGGCAGACTTGATACACTAGGGTGAGTTGAGTTCTTAATACTAAGTTCTTATTTAGTTCCTGCTCTCCACTCAACACTCACATGAAAACCACTGTGACCGTGTAAGGAAGAGGTGCTAGTCTGCAACCTTCACATCATCCAGCTGTGTCATTGCTTCTCAGACGTTCTGAACATCAAACTCATTGTAACAAAACATCAGATTGGGAGAAATTAAAGATTCCAGGTCGAGTTCTTCAGAGTCTATAGCAGTAAAAATACATAAATTTATATTTGTCCATACCAATCTCTGGAGATTGCAATAACTCAGATGCAAGAAAAAAACATCTAAGAAACATAGCATGGAATTCTTGAGTTTTAAACACTGCTGCCTAAGTAATGTGGTTTATCTTTGTGTGTGTGTTTTACCGAAGTATCAAAAATTCTTTCCCTTTTTTTTTGTGAATAGAAATTTGTATATACATCGATTTTGTATTAACTGCTATAGATTCTAGTTCAGGTGAATTTGAACATCAGGCTAAGAATTTTAAAATGTGGCTTTCTCCTTCTTCTAATTTCTCGTTCAGTAACTATCCCTGATCCCATTACAGTGAATACCTAAGCAATTCTGCTCTTAGTCTTTCAAGTTATCATTTCCTACTGGGTTCCTCCAATATTATTTATTTTGACTGATACATATCTGTACATATTCCTGAGGTGCATTGTGATGCCCTGATTGATTATTGATTTGTAGTGATGAGCTGAGGGCAGTTAGGATCTTTGCCAATGTAAAGCATCATTTTATTACTATTCTTTAATACTTCAAGTTATTTTGAGATATACACCATTCTTCTTCTTCTTTCTTAGACTTAACACATTAACTGCTTTAAAATATCTTCTGAATCTTCATAATTCTAACCATTCAAGCTGCATTCTTTTCTTCTTTTTTCTAAATCTAGAATATTGCAAGCCTGTAATTGTATCCCTGCTTTTGTACCTGACTATAGCATGACTTTCAAGAAGATTCTATGTACAAAAAATCCTTCTAGGACCGGTTCCTAGTTTACCTACGACTTCCAGTTAATTTTTCCCATAGACATCTCCTCAGTTCAGGTGAGATCCTCCTGATTTTGGACAGCGTAAAATTCTCCAAAGGAAGTCTTTCTCTTGCCACCCACAGGAAAGCCAATTCTAAAAGACTCCTGTCTGTGCCTCTTAACTACACTCTGCCTTTCCTCAAAAGGTCAATTACCATATAAGCCTCATCTTTACACACATTCCAAAATTTAATCACTCCCTTAAAAGTAACTCATTCCTTCCATTTGACTATACTATTTATTTCCTACTAGAATTAATCCTTCTTTCAACCTGTATTTTAGTATCTTGTGTTCACTATTGGAAGACTTGCAGTAGAACAGTACTGAATACCTAGCAGACATTCATAAACAACTGACAAATACATGAAATTATGGAATTGTGCTCATATTTTTCAAGTACTATTAGACTCATCTCACCATATCTACTAAATAAGCTTTGTCACTTTATTCTTTAGCTTTAACATTTAAAATGTCTGTGTAAACAATCTGTCATATGACATTTTATGTCTTTTACATGATTTGATCATTTTTAACAATGAGGATAACCCAGTGAATAATTTTAGGCCAATTATAATTTTATTAATATTTTTACTAATTTTCAATATTCCACACTTAAGGTTAGTGTTAAGTATTTCAATGCAATAAATAGAATATTCCTTATAAGCTGTTATTTTCTATCTAAAGTTGAGAGAATTTATTTAGGCATACACAGCCTTTTCCACCGCTAGACATGGAAGTTCAATTGAATTGAATACTTCCTGCTGATATAATTAACATCCCTAAATATTAGACTAACAGTTGTCTTTACATTGGAAATCAGTTTTATGTTACTTCAATTTAGGTAACTGATGAAGTCACCATGTGCATATATATTTGGAAGTTGGTTATTCACACCGTTGAGAGACACTATGCAAGTACTAACATTTAATTCCTAAACGTATATGAGACAAAAATGGAGTATTTGCCTTATCTGTCCTAACGAGCTCCATATATTTTCTAAAGCTTTGGTTAGAAAAACTTGTGAGCTCTTTGCTTTTATTGACACAACCCTTGTGCCTGCTTATCGCCCCACTTACAATCACTTCCTTGCATAACCACAGACTGCAGTTAAAGAAGTTTTCTCTTGGAATTCTATCTGTGGTCACATATCTGTACCCACAACCTTCTTCTCCCTCAGCAGATGAGATTGCTGTGTGACTAATGTTGAATGTAAAACCAGGGAGTATCTGCAGAACACTGGTGACACACATAAACAACTGGGGGCTGCAGTCAGTTGCCTGAAAGACTCGAACTCCTGTCTAGCCATATAGCTTTGCCAATGCTTTAATGTTAAAGTAGTGAGATTTGAAACCCTCAGGAAATACTCATTTTTGTGGTTTCTAACAATAATAATTTGTCCTTGGTGAGAGAGAGAATTATTTCTTATCCCGAATCTCTGGTTACCTTTCACACTGGATTTAGAATTCATTTTCTTAAAATATATTTTAATCCAAATATAGGCCTATGACAACATATTTATAACCATTTCGAGTCTTTATAGTGATAAAAGAAAACTATGTTTTTTAAGCCTTATATTTTGTAATTTCAATTTCTTTTTTAAAGTACATCCTTAAGAAGCCTTATAGAGATGTTTCTTTGAAATTATCTCTATTTTTTTTTAATTATTCTATTGCTTCATTTCTTGGAGAAGTGAAGAACCAGGAGACAGATCTTTTGTAAAGTGCCCGTCTCTCTGTGGAGTGTCTGTTTGGCTTCCTTGCTTTTATGAAGAACAGTGGGCAAAGCTTTGAAGTCAACAATGCTTGCAAGTATTGCTAGTATTCACTCTAAACAACGTGCAGGGGACTGACCATGGACAGCTGCCCAGGCAGGTGGCTGGTACTATGTAGAATCCCTGAGGCAAGTCACCGTAAAAGCCAGTGAGACTTTTCTGACAGAGCCTGAATTAGCCATCATGAAATACTGAGAAATTATGCTGAAATAGCTCTTAAGTGCCCACGATTTGCATCTCATACACATTTCTTTCATTGTGTCTCCTAATCATGCCGAAATCTGTTTAATTATTACTTTCCCCACTTTCCAATTGAAAACATATGAGGTCTAAGGAAGGTTAACTTTGGGCAGGTTTTATTTAAGTGAACATATTGTTATCTGGATGGGAAAATCTCACAAGGCCACATTCATTGGATGATTAGCTACTGACAACTAGTGACTGCTGAAAGATAATCAGTCTTCTGAGGGAACAAACCCTTGAGGATTATTTATCTAAGCCTGAGTTGATAGCCCTAAAACTGTAGATAAGAACAACAGTGAGTGAACTCAGCCTTTTGTATTGATCTATACATATGTATTTATACATACATAAATAATAATTAAAACTATAATTTTAAGAGGGATTAGGCCAAACACTGGACTATTGACAGAGTGCTATGCAGTAGACATGCTGTCAATGTAGAGACTATGTATGCAGTTTTCATAAGTGTAAAAATAAGAAACATCTAAATTGATGTAGAAAACAATGGAAAGGTTAACATATTTGCCATGGAAAATAGATCACACAGAAAATAACAGCATCTTATCAGCTGTTTCCTGCCAGGTGGTAGCCTCCACTCAGTAGCTCATTCTGCCTGTGCCTTGCAGGTGTTCTACAATGTACTGTAGTAGAGAGACCTTACCATGGGTTTCTTCTTCACCCTCACCGCCTCACAATGCCATTAGTTTGTTTTCTTCACCACAACCTAGTCCGGCTACTGCTTTCAAAAGAATCCTAGATAGCCCGTACATGAGTCTATGCCTAGTATTTTATCTGAAATATCCATCTCAAAACTACCAATTTTCAAGACAGCAAATAACTACAATATGTGTGTATGCTTTTGTGAGTGTCTTTACATATGTATTTGTGTGTGTATGTGTGTGTGAGTGTGTGTGTGTGTGTGTTTAAGTGTGTGTGTGTGAGTGTGTGTGTGTGTGTGTGTGTGTGTGTGTGTGTGTTTGTAACTCTGCAGGTACTCAGGTGTATGCATGTGGAAGCCAGAGAAAAGCATTGACTGTACTTCTTCAGGAGACACCCACTGTTTTTGTTTGTTGTTCATGGTGTGCTTGTTTTCATTATGTAGTCAGGGTTTCTGTTTGCTGGCTGACCAGAAATCCCCAGAGATTCATTCCTATCCATTTCTCCATAGCACTAATTAAAAGTTAGCAGTACACATTAATTTCTCACCCACGTTCCGGGTATTGAACTCTGGTCCTTGTGCATTATGCACAGTAAGTATTTGTCAACAGAGTTGTTTTCATAGTTCTAACATCTGCCCCAGAAAATTTCTGGGAGGAAGTTGAAAAATAACACTTATATACGTGAAAGAATAAGTAAAAACAAACATCACTCAGACAACAATTTATGTACTACAATCATCATCCAAAGTACAAGGAGCAGCTTTGGAGGCTCAGGTGACAGTGCAGTGGCAAAACCTGATGGATTTGCTGAATAATAAAGGTAGCTAGGGACTTCTGTTTTTCATCAGAAAACTTTCTTTTGTAAAATAAGTAAATGAAGCTTATGGAATTGTGCAGATTAAATGATCAGTGGATGTAAATGCCAAAACTCAGGGGCTAACAGAAGACCTACCATGAAAAGAAGCCAATTTTTCATAGCTGTGATGCATAATCTGTGATTTTCTTTTTAATGATCATCCAAAAAGAGAGGCCTGATTTGTTTGCATCAGGACCTTAGTATTTCAGCAATGGGATAGAACTCAAAGAAATGTTCTCTCCAGTTTGGTGAGAAGAAGGAGATTTATTCACTGTTCAGTTCATTAACGGGTCATGCAACTGAAAGGTAGCATATTTCCAAAATATACTTTTAAGTTAGAGGCTATAATGTACTGTGAGAATGTGGGAAGACATTCTGGGGGTGGGTAACTGTTCAATTCTTAGTTTGACTCTTATTAGCTTTATGACTTTTGATAAATTACATTATTACCTAGTTTTAACAAGCTCATTGATAAAATGGAAAAATAATAATTACCTCATAATTCTGATAGGAGAACAAATAAAATGGAGCATAAAATAGCATCCAATGATGATTTCTTTATGATAGATGCTCTGAAAGGCTCATCCCCTTCCTTTTATCTCTCTCAACCCTTCATTCCTGTCCTTCTGAATGCAGCATGATCCTCCACAAGAGGAACAAGAAAAAAATTCCCCATGCAGTGAAAAAGGTTCAGTGAGGGAAAAAAAAATCATACAGAAAAATCACAGTTGTTGAAATTCTAATCATCTCACTAGGCCTGGTGTTTGCTCGAAACAAACATTACCCATAAGAATGTCTGCTGTGAATTACTTAGGAGGCAGACTGTAATATTTACAGGGACAGAGAGGGCAGCATAAGAAAGTTAGTGGGATCTGACCTGTGTGGAACTGGCCCTGTTTTGTAAAACTCACTTTACTCGTTGTCAGGGATTAGATGACAGTACAGTTAATTCCACATGGATGGGAAATACACGTGCAGTAGCCGTAAGGGATCTCACTCTGCAATGTCTGCTTCCTCCAGATTATTCTGTCTGATTAAACAAATAGAGAAATAACTCTGCTCGAAACATATAAATATTAATATTTGAAGCAGTAGTATAGGTAGTGTGCTGACAGGAAGAAATGCTTTAGAATGACATGTAATTTATGTTAATATAGTTCCATATAATGATAGATATCTTTCAATGATCTTTTTGATTGACATCATATGCTGTCTTCTCACAGCAGTAATAGTATAGGGGAAAAGTTTTAGGAGAAAGTCCCTTTTGATATTTAGATTGTGACAGGAAAACAATATAAATGTAGCAAAGGAAGCAAGAACAATCCAGAGAAAAATGAGGATAGTGTTGTTGCTGAATATATTATTGTTTATCATTGAAGAAGTCTGGAAGAGCATGCTAAAATAAATCTTATTAATGATTGCTTGACAGTGGTTATTTGCATGAAGGAGAGAAATTTAGGAAGGTATGTCTCTTTTATTGCATTAGGCTGTTCAGCACAGCTGTGGATAAATTCTACTAAGGAAAGGGGGATGGTTTGTTTCTTACGAGCACATGCTGCCCCCACACAAGCCCTGTTTGAGTCCCATAAACATGGTTCACAACCATCTTTAAGACAAACTTTACAGTATCGGGTACCTCTATCCTCTGCCCACACGTGCACACACATGAGCATACCATGTACATACACATATACATAATTTAAAATGATTAAAAATAATTACTCCTAAAGTCTTTATAAAGCATAAGAAGGAATTTGTGTTATTTTGATACACACACACACACACACACACACACACACACACACACAAACACACACAGATTTTTGGGTTTCTAAGAAGGCTAATTAGTCATGTTAGTCCTGAATTCCCACAGAAATCGTTATGGAAATTGCCTCTGGCTCAAGTCAGAGTATAATAAGATTTCATTCTAAATATCTTAATATTCATTCTAAAATACTTGATACTACCCATTTTTTTATTAACAGAGTTTCTGACCACATCTTAACTCAAAATACAGGCAAAAATAAATATTCATAGGATCATTGATCATAGCCAATTCATTGTTCATAATCTGGCACCTTCTTCTTGGTTCATTTCCTAGCTTTTATAGAGTTGAAAGTTATAAGCTCATAGTCAGGCCACAACACTGTCTCATGGTGAAAATAAAGCTCTTCACAAGAATCAGTATGTACCACACTTCTGCAGTTACTTACAATGGCACCCGTACTGTCTGTAAGCCTAGTCAAACTTTAGCCTTTTGTGACGGAGAAACAAATGAAATTAATGATTATTTAATTGAAATAAAATGAAAAGTTTTTAGTAGAGTTTGAGTTCACCTAGAAAGATGAAGCCAGAGCACTCTCTGAAGTGGGCTGTTGGTTGAACTTGCTGAAAGTCATAGTCTAAGAAACCATCGTGAATACCAGAGTTTACCTAGTGCACTATAGGCATGTCGAGTACTGCCCATGGAAGACAGAAAGTACAATAAGGGCGTAGATTCTGTCTACACAAGACCAAGCACTCCAAATAAGACTACTGTGCCTTTAACATAGAGAATGGAAACAACATAAGAATGTTGTCCACACTAGAGTGATGTTCTGTTTAAGACTAAGCATGCTTTCCAAAACAGTTGGGCCACTTCGCCCACCACAAAGGTTGGTATGCTCTGCACACAAGACAGAGTACTCACCCAAGTCTGGAATCTTCTACCTATGAGACAGAAGCCCACCCAGTGCAGGACAGGATGTTCTTTACATTAAAACTGCCCCCAAAATGTTCCTACATATCTAAATGGCTTACTTAACTGACAAAATCTATTTTACTACAGAAAGATGTTGCTATTTTCATGATGATTAAAAAGTCTGGACGGAAGAAGATATAGGTGATATAGGAGAATCGTATTTTGGACTTCCTTATTTATAGATGACATATTGAAACAAAGAAAATTTAATGTATTCAAACTGATTAATGTAGAAACATTGAATCTGAGTCACTATCGACTACCATGGTCCAAGTCTTCTTTGTTGTCCTCTGAAAATTACTTCTGTCCTATTAATCAAACATCATCATTACAGTTAGTTATGAACACATAATGTGAAAGTATTCCATTTGACATGTAATTCACATGCAATCACCTTTTTGATTACTAAATATATCACATTATTACCCTCAATCTCTCTCGTCTTATATATTGATTGTTCTATCCTTTCCTCAATATTTTCCAATTACACTCATTCTTCCAACACACCGACCCTGGAACTTGCAGTCTGCTTGATGTTTTTATATACTAACTGTTTGGATACATCACACAGAGGCATCATAAAATATTTTTCTTTTCTGAGCCTCCATGATATCCTTTATTACATCGTGCTCCATGTTTCTGGCCAGTATCTAAGATAAAAACAAAAAAACAAAACAAAACAGAATTTCTAGCTCTATCATGTTATGCACTAAAGTGAATAAGAAATGCTATTTTATTAAACATTACAAGTCGCAAGGGTTTCATAGAAGTAGGAATAATCTCTTGTAGATCTTTTCAACATTATCAGGTCTAAACCACAAATCAACACATTTCTCAAAATAGCTCATATGTACACTTTTGGAGTGCACTGAGTATTGAACTCAGGACCTCATACATGCTAGGTAAATGGCCTGATAATGAATCTACAGCTTCAGCCCAAGAGAATATATTTTAAATGTAATTCAAATTTACCTGTTAGAATGATGAGATGTAGAGAATAAAAAGACGAGAAGAGCCTGAGGTGGTAAAATGACTTGGACTAAACAGTGTCTGATACATATATAAGGCACATATTGTCAGAACTGAACCTGCACAGGTCTCATGTGTGCTGTCACAGTCCTTGCGGAAGGAAAATCCAAGACTGAATACATTTTGTACTAAAAGGCTAACAATGTGTATACTCAACAGAAAAATAAAAGAACTTTTATGATGGTGCTCTTTTCTTATATTTTTGGGGGAGGCTTGTCTTAGGGTTTCAATTGCTGTGATGAAATATAAACACGAAAGCAAAAAAAAAAAAAAGAATGGTGAGGTGGCGAGGGACTGATATGATAGTATTGTGAAGCAGTTTGATTTCAATCATTCTACACTGCACTTTGCATATTTATAGCACAGTATCACACTGTATTGCATATACATGAAAATGTGTCTGCCCTAAAAGTAACAAAGTAAATTCAATATTTAAAGCATTCTTAAGTTTTATGTTTAATCTAACAATAGTGCTCGCGAACCCGCATACATGTGCATACACACACACACACACACACACACACACACACACACACACAATCTATTGCTTGCCAGTCATTTTCCTCCTCTCTGCATTTAAAAAGATCAAACTACTTGTTTTTAGATGAATGCTTCACATACTTGAATAAATTTTTTGGCTGACTTGTATTTTCTATACAAAAATATATAACTCTATTACCCAACAGCATTTAAGTGACCCCTCCCGGTCCTCCCCCACAGCACATTCATAAATCTCAGCCTACATCATCATAATTCCTTTTCATACTAAGTATAATGTCAATTTTTTTCTAGTATTGAAAATGAATAGTAATTATCTCTCATCAGTTAAGCCACCTTTATATGGCTTCAGAAACGTTAACATTTTCTAATAAAATAGTGGCAAAACTGCACTCAATTCCATCTAAGATTTGGTTATTATATTAATCCCATTGCTGATTGCTAAGTTCCTCTAAAAGCTGATTAGATTGTTAACTGATGGTGTGGAGACTCCACTGAGTCAAGAAGTACATGAGAAAAAAATGCATTAAATAAACTGTCTTACTTGATGGTTTATTTTAATGCCCGGGAATTTTATAAGTACAAATGAAGTTATAGAAATTCCTCTCAATACATGAACATTTTTTTTAAAACACTGCATTTATGAGGGCATCTGTGTTTGTCTGAGTCTCTAACAAGTATTCACCTTGTGATGAGATGCTTCTTAAGTTGTTGGAGCATCATTCTGAGATACTTTTGCTAAAACTGTTAGCATCTATTCATAAAATCTACTGGAGCTGATCCTCCTTGAATAAACCCGAGAATCATGTTATCTTCCAGGAAGGGTAAGAGATGAACACTCTGTTGGCTTAGCAGAGGTAGGAACGTGTCACATTAAGACAGTGATATTTGATGTCTCTAAAGAGAAGTTCTTGACCTCACTTTTCCTTTTGCCCATTTCGATGCAGGAAACGAGTCAGTCTCTTTCATGGTTAGATTCCAAAGATAGTACATGTCCCTGACTCAGAATCTCACCACATTTTTTGTATCATAGATTAATTATACACTGCTCTACAATGTGTGTGTGTGTGTGTGTGTGTGTGTGTGTGTGTGTGTGTGTGTGTGATATTTGCTTGTTTGTTGTGTGTGTATATTTATGCATGTGAATATATGTAAATATCTTTTTGTACAGGCAGATGTGTTAATTTCCTGCCAGTTCAAGGAACTTGGATTGAGTCTTCCAGGTTTGTTCTACCTGAAGAGCTGTATAGAAATCACCAAATTAACAAAAGATTCCAGAAATCAAAATTCCATTGCTAATTACACACAAAAAGACAGGAGGTATTTGTAATATGTTTACACTGACCATGGCATGAGTAAAGGCTTTTTCATCTTTACATCACTTCCAGGTTTATCTTGGTAACTGGTAAAGCCATTTAATCTTCCTAAAGAATATTGATTCATCTGAAGAACAGGAACCACACCTCCATTGTACATCACAAAGGCCTGTAAGCATCTTTAAAACCATTCAAAGGCCTTAATTTAACCTTAGTAACTAAAACATACATGACTGGAGGGCCCAGGAGGGACACATTATGAAGGCCTGGCACACATACAGAAACGGAGTGATTATCTTTAGAAATAAATCATAGTCTTGCCCCTAGCAACAGGTGCCGGCAATGTTAATGGTAAACAAAATTAATGTAAAAAAATGAAGAAAAGGTTAGTAAACATTGTTCTTCCATACACTGATGTGAATTTTACATTCATATCAATTATCTAACAATTTGTGTTTCCACAGGCTGCCTAAGCACAGTGTGTGTGTTCAAGCACTGATACATGTATGTAGGTGTTTGCACACCTGTGTGTGTATTTGGAGGATAGAGAACATCTTTGGATGCCTTTAGAGGTGACTGCCTCCTTTTCTTTCTGGAACAAGATTTTTTTACTATCCTAGAATTCAGTCTGTAAAAAAAATAAATAAATAAATAAATAAAGCTGACCTAGTGACCCTCAGGGATCTTCCTGCCTCTCTCTTCCCAGTGCTGGGATTAGTGCCACAGACTCATTAATGTGATTTATGGAGATAGATTTCAGGAACTGCCAAGTAGTGCTTACTGGCAGGAACATGATATGGATGTCTCCTCAGACGCTCTGCCAGAACCATACTGATACAGAGGAAGATGTTTGTAGATAACCATTGAGCTAAACACAAGGATCTCAATGAAGGAGCTAGAGAAAAGACTAATGTAGGTCCACAACAACATGGGAACAACAAAATGATAAACTAACCAAACCCACTACAGCTCCCAGGGACTAAAACACTAACCAATGAATTCACATGTAAAGAACCATGGCCCTAGGTGGATATACAGGAGAGGATAGCATTTTCTGACATCAATGTGAGGAGAGGCCTTTGGTCCAGTGAAGGCTTATTTTCCCAGAGTAGGGGAATGTCAAGGTGCTGAGGTGGGAGAGGGTGTTTGGGAGAATGAGCACCATCATGGAGGCAATGGGAGGGGGAGCGGGGATTGAATTGGGAGAAGGGAATAACATCTGAAATGTAAATGCAGAGAATATCCAATAAATATGTATTAAAAATAGAATTCAGACACATGTGTCTTTTAGGTGAATAAGTACCAAAAAGGACATTTCCTGGTTTAATAATAGATTGTCAGAGGAAAAAAACTGCTCTAGCATTCATAAAACTTACATAAAACAGTTTTATATCACACTTTGGATATTTACACATAAGTGAGATTTTTAGAGAAAATAAAATTAATTAGATAAATCTTTTTTTTATTTTACATAAATTTTCATGCATGACAATAATTTAAATATAAAAATCATCTTCATTAATTAAAAAACGTCTATGAACAAGTAAAGGTCTAAACTTCAATCTTAGATACCATCTAAAGAAAATAACATGCTAGAATAATTTAGAGAATATATTTGATAAACAAACTTGAAATTAAATTGAATAAAGAAAATATCTGTAAAGACAACTATGTCCTATGGAAAATGTGGTAGCTGTTTTGACTTAGAAACACTGGCTCCGTTAATTAATAAAGTGCTTTATGCCATCACTCATTTATGACTATTATTCAATATAGTTTAAATTATTTGCAATTCAACCACACACACCAGTGAAAATCGGTAAAATTGAATGCACATTACAAATAAAATTATTTTTTTATTTTCATGTTAATACAAGTGGCTATCCAAGAAATTATAAACAAATGTACATTTGTATTGTGTGCACAAAAGTTATAAGAAAGAGAGCTTGAATGTGAAACAGAATGAGGGGAGAGAATTAGGAGTTTCGGGAAACAGGACATGGGAAGGGTTAGAAGGAGAAAGAGAAGGGGAGAAATGATGTAATTATACTTTAATTAAAAATATAGATTCTAAAGTTTAGTTTTACTTCATCTCTTAAATTGAACTAAATGTCTTACTTTTCTATTTCATAAAAATATAATATATACATTTTAACATACAGTGTAAAAAGGTATTTGCTGCTACTAATGGAAAATAGTGTTTTAGAAAAGTCAACTTTTTTACGGTTATATAGATAGCTGCAAACAGCAAAGACTAAAGGAATACAAGTCACTTCATTGATTCTACCTTCTACTTTCAGACTCCTGTGAAATATAGACCATCTGCTATAGACTGATATTTTCTTTGATCTATTTTACTTAATAAGTATTGCCAATTGCCCAACCAACTTCTTTATATTTTTTCATGCTTGAAGGGTCACATTCATTTATTTCCCCCTAGATATTCCAAGACCAAGTGAAAATGGCCTTCAACAAGTCTTGCAAACAACTGCATTTCAACCCACTTCTCTTACCTTTATTATTTGAGAACTGGAGATTCATATTATGAATACTGAATATTATCACATCCCTGAAATACAAAATATGTCGTTTGTTTTCTCAATAACCTCTAGAGAGCAAGCTGTAGAAAGTGCACATAGAAATCATCCAATCAACATTTATTTACTACCGGTCACTGGCATCTGAGAAAATTCTTGGTAGTATTTGGCTTCCCTGGAGCCCTAGAATAATATAATACAGTCAGAGACCTGTTTGGTTCACAGAATTTAAGTAAACTTCTTGATCTTATAGAGTCTGCTGGCATCTTGGGAGCAGGCAAAGCAATATCTGAAGACTGGTTCAAAGGAATTAAATTTGAAGAAGTTTATAGAGGTTATGCTTTCGTGCCCTTCACAAAATCTTTCATTTTAACCTCAAACCCATATTCTGAATTTTCATCCATAAACTGTGCGTGGTTGTCAGCAGCCTAGATAAGGGACACTGGCTTTCTAATTATTTGCAAGTTTGTTTGTCCTGGAACCATTGTATTGTGTCCATACATTATATCTTGGGTTAAAGATACTGCCCAGATTCTTATGCATCACTACCATTTACAGGTACGAATAGAGAAGTCAGTATCTTCCATTCATTAGCCAGTGGAGAGGGCAAAGTTATATAATAAAAACGCCAAACATGGCTATACCACTTAGAGTCACTAGTAACTTTTTTAAAATATTAAGAAGACTATAATATTTCTAGAGCTAACTTTTACCAGACCAGAAAGACAAACTACCCTGAGACAAACAGGAACAATTACTGCTGAACACCACTTCATGCTACCTTAGAGGACTGGTATCTGAGAGAACAAAGATGCTCTTTGTGTGTGTCTTGTTAATTCTGCTCTCAGCATTACCTCAGGCACAAGATGACTTCTATTCAGGCTATCCAATAGTTTGACTTTCAGGAAGATATTATCACATCCAATTCTCATTCTCAAAAACCATGCAAAAAAGTTATCAGCAATTCTCATAAAGTTTTTGGTAAATATATAATTTTCTGACAGGAAGAACTTATAATTTTCCTTTCTGTACAAGGTCCACATGACAAAATTAATCACACTTACAGAAAAGTTGAAAATGTTCTTTATTTCCTTATCAAAATATCTCATTTATTTGTGGCTTATTACATAGAAAATTGATGTGAAAATTAAATAAGATACTTGGCAAAAGCCAAGATATATATATATATATATATATATATATATATATATATATATATATATATATACAATATTTGTTAATTTATCATACTGTGAAAACAATGTAGACAATGCTATATAAAATGTATTGCAAATATATACACACATTCTATATTTTATATAATGTATATTCTTAGAATCATTTTTCAGCTTTGTATGAGCAACGTTTTTTGTAGTTGATCACAATGAAATCTTTAATGGATCTTTGACAGGTTTACAGTTGTTCTGGCAGTGGACATCTTCTCTTGGTTACTTTCTTTCCTTTGAGAAAATCTCTATCACATCAGCTACATTAGGACCAGGAATGGAGCAGTGAATTCAGAGTTTATCATTCCTAATCTCGTGTATCCTCTGTGACTGTAATGCATAAGGGATTTTACTTCTGATGTGCATTCCAAGGAGCTGTAATACCCTTTTCAATAACAGACCCAGGTATATTTTGAAGTTACACAAGAAACACACACACAAGCACACAAACCACAGAAGATACAGTGCACACTTCCAAGATTTCATGAGAGGAACCATTATTCATAACTAATCTTTTATGAGAAGTAACACAGGTATTATAATATCAATGCATATTTTAAAGTGAAACATTAGAATTTATTGAAATTCACCAACAACAAAAAGAAAAGAAAAGGAACAGTTCCCATTAGGAGTTTAAGCTCCCCCCCCCCCCCGGTGAGTAATATCATATTATTTTTGCAGAAGAGAATGTTACAAATACAAGTTCTGATTAGGTAGTCCAAAATTCCAGGGCAGTGTAGGTGTGAGGAGTAACCATATTGTAGCTTCCAATTTTATTTAAATCATTTTCATTTTTTACAAAAAATAAAAATAAAAATAAACCATGCTATAGCTGCTGAATAAGACTGATTGGAGGTAGAAAGTCATTTGAGTCTGTAGATGAATCAGAATAGTTGCTGCTAACAAAAAAACATCCTTCAGATTGGCAAAAAAAAAAAAAAAAAAGAGTGATTTTTGAAGTTGTTAAAGAAAAATCTGTGTGTGAACTGCTCCTTTTCCATTTAAAATACATCATGCAAACGGTTCTGACTCCTCACTTCTGTGGCCATGCCATGCTGAAAATATGAAAAGAAACAAATCTGCAAGCTTTAAGAAAAAGATAAACTTAATGCCTGCTATATTTGCGGAGTAATCAAGGCTTATGGTATATTTATCCCATTTCCTCACTCCTCCCTTCTTGTTATTTCAGTCTTCCTCATCAAAACACTTACTTTTCACTGAATTCTTGCAAATTAGCTTCTCATGCATATTCACTGGCAAATCACACTGAGATTCTGTAGTGACAGCAGGTTTCTGGTTTTGAGCTTCAGTAGGTGTGGATCCTTCCAGGCAGGTCCCTGTCATAGCTTTCTTGGATCCTGGGCATGCAATGCAGGCTTCCCAGCTACCACCTGGCCCACCATCCTTCCACTGGCAAGTCGGACAATGTTTAAGACAGGAGACATGTATTATGCGACCTCCATGTATCAACAGAACTGTCCAATTCACAACTGCAAGCCCAAACAGGGAGATGATCTTTTAGGGCCATAATGATGATTTTCTCTCATATATTTTATGAAACAAGTAGCTATGCATGTTGTTATTGCACAGGAGAATAAAATGATTCTAACAATCCTTTATCTAAGGATTTCCATTAATCTGTAGGCAAAAGGTAGGATGGATCCTATTTGAAGGTTTTTGATCACAAATAGATAATATGTTGAGTAATAAATCCTAGATATTAACCCTTTCCTGACAAATTAAGGACACTTTATTCTTTGAGATAGAAAAACAGAATGAATATACTTAAATTTTCATTCTTCCATTTAGCTCTTCGACCTTAGACTTTGTATGACAACTGACTAACCATACATTAAACTATAGACATGATTGGGCCACCAAATAGGACAAGATGATGACATTGTGAGATAAAGAAGACATTTTAGAAAGACTTCTGACCCCAAGCTCTAATAAAAAATTCAGAAATAGAAACTTACACAGCAGATATAAGAATGAGCTTTATGGAAATATTTGTATATAGTTATCAATGTATATCTCTTAGTATAGAAATTTATTGTATCTTAATCTTGGCAGATTATATTCTGTCTCAAATTTTCTTTAAACAGCCCCATAGATGTAAATCATTAAATAGACTCAGTGAATATTAAATATAAAATAAAAAGAACAAGGTTGGCATACAAACAAGAAAGAGCATGTTTGTTAGGAATGCATATACATGAAGTTGGGAGGGTAAAGAAGAAAGAAAGAGAGGGAGACAGTAAGGAATTAAAGGTGGATTGGATATAAACATAGTACATGCTGGTATAAGCATTAAATAAAGTATTTACTAAAAAGTTTTTAACAAAACTACTAAATAAATATCTTTTGCTTAATATGTGATGTGTCAAATAAAAATAACTCATCCAAAGAAAATTCAGAAAGCCTTGGGTTCAAATTTCAACTAGTTTTTCTATGAAAATATACAAGATGTGATATTTTAAACATATTTAAGAGTATCTTGCTACTAATAAAAAAGAATTCTAAAATAGGATTACACCTTGAAAAACAGATATTAATTAATTAACAAATTACCAAGATATATTTCCTCTTTAATTGGTGTCAGGAGTATCAAAGACAAATCCAAAAACTCACAAAGTTGGAAGTTAAAATTTTCACACAGTGATATCAGTGTTCTGGGATGAAAAATTATATTGGTCTGGAATAACTATGATTTTACATTTTTTTTTGTTTGGATGTGAGGTTTTCTAGCACATTGTACATCAGAAATTCAAAGGACAACATATAGGAATTGGTTCTCAAATCTTACAATATGGATCATGCGGTCAACAATGATCTTCAAACTTAGTAGCAAGCACATGATCCAGCTTACCTCATACAATTTTAGGTTTTACCTTTCTTTCTTAAAAATATGTAAATACATTGTACATTATTGTATATGTGTGTATGTGGACATGGTTGGTTTTTAAAACATTTACATTTTAAAGTATTTTTAAAGTTTTGACAATATAGAAGAGTAATATTCATTGGACATTTCATTTCAATTTATGTACAAGCTTAAACTGGCATCAGCCCACTTACTCCTGTCCTATCATGCACAAACTCATTACACCTGAGTCCTAAATACACAGGAGATTATACTTGTTTCCAGTGTTCTATAAACTAAAAATGTACATTTTGATGTTAAAGAGAGTCTACAGCTACCAAAACCAATTCCTTGCCTCTTTTTGCCCAATGGTATCTTTTAATGTTGTATGTAATGACAGACAACTCCTCCATCTTACCTTCACTTTGAAGATATTTTCTATTTATTTATTTTCACATTTAAACCTAACTTCCCTTCCCTCCTCTCTAGCCAAACTCCATCAGCAGGCTGAAACCCACACCATGAGCGGGAGGTCACCCATGACACTGCCTAAGGAACTTGGATCCAGAGGCTGAGTAGCTCAGAGACCAAGAATAGAGCCAAACATGACTGGAAAAATATTCTTTTAATCTATGCAACACCCACTTACTGGTATTACACACTACATATTTTGCTTTTAGGTAAGGACAAGATGAAGAGAAGCAGGTCCTTAGCATTATTACCATTGGAATCATAGAAAAAATGTTAGCATTTATTTTTCAGGAAAGTTAACTTTGATAACTCCCTGTGACCAGTTCCTCTCCTCAAACCATTCATTGCATCTCCCCACCAAAGAGCAATTTAAATAAAGAAACAAATATTATTTTCATTCTTTTGTTAAAAATCTTGCAAGGAGCTCATTTTCACACGTTCATTAGAAGCAGATTTGTTGTCAGTGTTGGCCCACAGAGCTCTTTGTTATCTTCCAGGCCCACAGAAGCAGGGGCATTTCCTCATGGTGTTCTTCATGGGTGCTATGGTGAAAATCAGTGCTGCCATCCCTGTTGCAGGAGGCAGATGTTCAAAGCAGCTTCCTGTAGACAGTGTCAAGGATCACCTTATCTATGTGGCTAGCACTTTCTACTTGTCAGGATGGTGTCAGCATTTGTTAATGAGATAGTCTCACAAATGCATATTTGAATATTTTATGGAAACTCTTGTAGTTTCTTATAGATCTGACAGTAATTGAATGCATGAGCTTCTCAGGCCCATTTCAGAGGCTCTGTATCTATTATTTTCCCTGTAAGGACATATCAAGGAGTATAAGACACAAACATACTACTCACAAGGATGAGAAGTACACCCCTCCTGCTCCACTCTTTAACTGCCTTCAATAGGGTATTAGTTTTCTGAGTTATTCTTCCTCCATTAGTACACTGTTAGCACACAAACATACCTCATTAAGGAAGAGGTCATTTTCCTTATGAACTTTGACATAGTATGCTTCTACATTGTGCATTGTGGGATGGAGACAGAACTTACCTGTTTTTTTTTTTTTTTTTCCTTGATTTTCAAGAAATAATTGTATAGCTAATGCTGGGTAATGTGTTGGATCACTCTCTCAGAACACAGCACATAGGCATTTTAAAATAATCCTTTTGTCTTTTAATTTAGTTCTGTCATTTTAAATTTTGGGGTATGTTTGTGAAGACAAAGCTTTTACCAAAGAGTGGTAAGTATACATGTATATAACATATTTGATAAATTATTTCTGAAGTATGAAAATAATAGTTAATAGTAGACCTTGAGTACTCTAATGTGATTATTAGTGTCACTTTAATAGTTTGTCTTTTATGACACTGAGGAATTAACCCTGGGTCTGTCTTCACAGGCAAGTGTTTTGTTGCTGAAGCTGATGCTCAGCCCTCCATTACTTCTTGATCTGAAATAGGGCCTTGCTACTTTCCCAGGCTGTCGCTGTCCTTGATTTCATTTTATAGATCATAAAAGCCTTTGGACTTGCTTTGCTCCTGACTCAAAGTCACTAAGATTACAAACCTGTGTATCCCTAAGCAATGACCTAAATATTTTAAAAGGCACCTAAATTTCAATTCAGCAATGAGTGATGATTTCATAACAAATTGAAACCTCTATTATTTTCCTATTTAGTTCTGAGAAGTTGAAAAGTAAATATGAAAGCAAATCCCCAGTTGGGATAAAGATTTAGAATAAAAATTATCTCTGGATTCTTCATGTTGTCATACTGCCATAAAAATGTTAACAAAATGTTTTTGCTTGGTCTATTATCAATAAGTAATACAGATTCAAAAAACATATAGATATTTAAACATTTAGACACAAAGAATAATTGAAATAAAAATCCTTTCAAATCAATAAGAATTTAGTCTCAAAACACAATTTTTGCCTGGTTCATAAGATTTTGGATTATAGATTTCTGTTTTTTTAATATTTTATTTATTTACATTTCAAATGTTATCCTCTTTCTTGGTTTCTTCTCTGGACACACCCATCTCCTGGCACTCCCCTGCCTCTATGAGGGTGCTGCCGCACCCATGCCATCCTGCTGCCCTGGCATTCCCCTACACTGGGGCATCAATTTTCACAGAAATGGGAGGGGCTCTTCTCCCATTGATGTCTAACAAGCCCATCCTCTGCTACATATGGCTCCTACTGCACTCCGGATTTTAGATTTCAACTACTCAAGGATAAAGCTATGTCCTATATGTTCCAAAATTATTTTATATTAATAGAATGTCAACTTTTTTTTGTTTATAATAATAAATGGGGCATTTTATGAACGATAAAAGAGACCTTCTGACTATCTAGGACTCTACCTAGCTTCAACAATTGTATTTGTCTTTGAAGAAGATTCTGTTCATGTTGTGTTTAATAAAAAAGTTGGTATATATTACCAGAAATGAACATAACAAAAAACTTTAGAGTGGGATTTCCTCTGAACTCTAAATTGAGTGTAATCTTTTCATTGAAGTGTACAGTTAATCAAATATTTTCTGAATGTCGGATCATTGTTATCTAATGTAACATAGTGTTTTCAACAGCCTTAAAGGAGGAGGAAAAATAAGATATTTTCTCCTGTTTAGTGGTAAATGCACGTAAAAGCTGAGTGAATATTTATTTGCTTCTCATGAAAGTAGATGACCTTTCATGCCATTAGTACCTCTCAGTACACTTGATTGGTAAAGACAGTCATGTCTAAATCTAATTATGTGTGATTATGGGAGACTTTGCACATAGATTCTTGTGATTCCTGTCCTGTACTAAAAATAATTTTAAAATATATTACCTAAAGTAAATAAAAGTATTCCTTCTCAAATGTGAGAAAAAAATGGCCTCTTTAAGAGAGATTAATTTAGAAGATTGCCATGATCTTTATTAGTTCTGGTTACATGCTGCTTTTCCTATTTAGTGTGCTTTTTACTTAAACTAAAGATGCATTAAAATGTTTCTAAATATCCTACTTAAAGATCTCTAGGAAATAGGGCATTGTATGGAGCATTCTTCCAAAGACTTCTCAGTCTGTAGGTAATATGGGTACAATAAAATAGTATATAAATATATATATGTGTGTGTGTGTGTGTGTGTGTGTGTGTGTGTGTGTGTGTCTAAATGAAAAGACACCAATCTTGGTATCTTTAATTCCTGAGAATTAAGTTTCCAGTTTTATAATTTGATTTAATGACAAACAAAAGAATCAAGGGAATGGTTTGCTTTAGACAGTTTTAACTTAGCATTTCCGAGATACTTTTGAGCATCACACCTTCTTTTAAAGTTTTTGTGTGTGTTTGTGGTTTGTTTATATGGGGTCTGGAACTATCCAGAGGAAAAGGAGAAATCTGTGGCCCACTGAGAAATGTCACTACTTCATCCTTTCTTTTCTCACTGCAATTTCAGAAGTCGTATTCATTTTTTAATAAAAATATCTATCTTTTGCACTTGCCTGTGCTTAATCGGCTAAATTCCTGTTTGCACATAGATTCTATGTTTCCTGTCCTGTAATAATAATTTAAAAAGTAGGCAAAATTAAATAAAAGAATTCCTTCCCAAATGTGGAAAGTAGTTTTGATCTTTGTTAGAGAAAATAGTTTTAGAAAATTGCCATGATCTTTATCCAATTCTGGTTTAATTGTTGCTTTTCAAATTAAATTATCAAAGTATCAGTTTGAAAGAAAACAATAAACAACATCTATATCTGTGAGTGCTCTTTCTAAAATGTGCAGAATCAGAAAATCATATAAAGATGAAATCTTGCACATGTTCACTTAATGATGACAGAAAGATATCAGGGACTGGGAAACAGGTGCACTGCCTGGCAGTTCAATGACCTACAGCCTAACTCCAGGAAGAACCATGGCAATGAGTTCCACACCACCGGGATGAATAGTGTTCAGTTACTTTGTTCTGCCAGAGACGGCAACAAACACTCTTAAAATCAATTAAAGATGCAGATGAGTGTTTTCAAGACATTTTTGTGAATTAGAGACCTGTAATAGGCCAATGTTGAAACTGCCTTCAAAGGCTTGAGAGTAAAATGACTGCAAACAAATGTGTAAAACTAGAGTCTGACTAAAGCTATAAAGGCACAAAATGTATAGTCAAAAAGCTTTTAATAGTTTTTCAGTATGTATTTCTATCTCTTCCTTATGTTCTCTCTCAACTTTCCTTCTGTCACTCACTCTTACTTCTCTTTTTTGACTTTCTTTTTCTCATTCTTCCTACCCTCCCTTACTGCCTCAAACCCTCTATTTGTACCAGTGAAGAAGTCAGGGATTTAAGCATTTCACCAAAGTGAACTGTAGTTGAGCTTTATCCTCTACCCTAGGATATTTAAACATCTTTTTCTTAATTTTAAATTTTAATGTGGTATATAAAAGAATGAAATTTGAGATGTACAATAGATAGATCTATATAAATAGATGATATATGCTATATTTTGTAGTATTAAATCATCATATATGAACTATTAATATATTTATTCATGATTTCCTCCCTTTCCTCCTCTTTCATCTTGATCCTACACTTACACCCCTTTCCTCCCTATAAAATCCTCTCCCATATTTATGATTCTCTGGTTTGTTTTGTGTCCTATGAAGGCTACTTAGAGTCATCTGTGTAATCATGGTTTGGAGCTATCAACTAGAGCTTAGTAAGCTCAACATTGGATACACATTAGAGATGCCACATGCTCTTCCAGAATCTGTTATCTTAGCTGTAAATATTCTACCTGTAGTTGTACAACTTTCTGCATCCAAACATAACTGTTGGGAAGAACCTATTTGCATCTGTACAGTGTCAGCAACAATTGCTATAAGTCAATGATTTCCATAGTCCATAGCTCACTTAAGCTATAGCATTTTGCAGCCTTTCTCCCTATCATCTGGCTCTTATGTTCTTCCCACCTTGACTTCCACAGTGTTTCTTGAACCTTATAAAGGTAATATAAATATCTTGGCTATGGTTAGTTTTCAATTGCTCTTAATCACCAGTGTTTGCCAATCAAAATTCTTTATGTCCACTTTTGTTTCCTCCGTGGAGAAACTTCTTTGGTGGCAGCTTATGGTATCCATTGTCTCTTTCTGGGTATGAACATGAAGGCAGCTCAAACTGTGTCAGTTTAGCTAAGTATCAGAAATAGGCTTCTTCTGAGGCCAAAATTCTTCAACCACGAATATTTGATCTAGTTTACAATGAATTTCCACTTGTCTAACAGCTCACAAACATAATAAGCAATTACTTATATTCATTAAACTAAGTAACAAGTGTACCAGTGGATTCATGTTGCATTGCACTTTGGCATTTTAGTTAATAGAATGCACAACTGTGTAGAACTCTTCATGTCTTTATACCCTCAATAGCTGCAGTGCATTATCCCCCACTAAGAAAGCAAGCCATAAATTAAGAAAACTCAGTTTGAGCCTGATTCATCAGTATCTTGTAGCATTACAGGCTACAGTGTTATAACATTTAGTTATATTGGCAACCAGGAAAAATCACAAGAGCTCAAAATATTTTAGAAAGATCCTGTAACCATCTTGACTAAAGAAACGTATAAAAATAAATCCTATACATGGCCCCAGTATTTGGTGGGGCCAATTACTTACAGGGCGAGAATTTTCTAGTGTATCTGCTTTCAAACTCTCTTAGGGTTTTTATGTGGGAAACCATATAGTAGATTTCTGCCTGGCTTTTTATAGCCCCTTACTGTTGGCAAACTTTTTCCACACTCTATCCCTCATCTCCCTCATCTATCATCTTCCTCAATGTTGAAACTTTATGCCTCAAATATTATCCCATGCAGGTTCATTTTCCTCATGTAATATTTCCCCTCCCTCATCATAGTCCCCAAGGTGCCTTTCATGATTTTGTAGCATCTTACTACAAGTGAAACACACAACTTAATTGGTCCAAACTGGGATTGACATATGACCAAAACATGCAGGATCTTACCTCAGTTAGAGTGGCCATTATCATGGTGCAAATGAAAACACTGGCTGGTATGCACTCAAGTAGTGCTGCTAAGGTTATATATTAGGGCATCTACTTTAAAACTTATGTTGTAGATTTCTCAAAACAGTACAAATGTATCTATAACATTCGGATTTTATTACAAAAACACTTGCACATACAGATTCATTAGCTACTTACAATAGCTAAGAATGTAAATCAGCCTAGATGCCCATCAGCTGATGAAGAGAGTGAAGATGTGTTACATATAAATACTGAATTATGTTTAGATAAAATAAAATCATAAAATGTGCAAGTAAATTATATTATTTTATTCATTAGAGCACTATTTAACGAGATAAGGAGACTCACAGTAACATGAAAACAGGATATATATATATATATATATATATATATATATATATATATATATATATATCATAGGTTTATCATACAAGGCATGCCTCATGGGAGAAGAGATAGTACACCAAAGATGATGAAAAGACCTAATAGTACTGGATAGACATGAAAAATTATCTTGGGTGACATATACAGCATACTAACTACATATATATCACATAGAAAAAAGTCAATGTTTTTTCATCATTGCTAAAACTTAGCCATCAGCCTAAAGGCTTCTAAATTAGTAACTTAATGGGTTTAAATTTTGATTTGGGTGGGTAAAACTCGAAGTTCATTTTAGGCCTTGATAGTATAATGATAGGGTGAAGGCTTAGAGATAACATACAAGGAGGGTTAGGGAGAGAGTACAGAGGAAGTGAAGACTCAGATTAATTGCCATCCAAGAAGGCAGCATATTCTGTACACAAATGAAGAGCCACAACACAGGCTGATGTTTTGATATATAGTTTGAAAGCAACAAACATCCACTGGTAATGTTCAGTGGACAAAATGGTATCAGAAGACTATACACTGCCACTGAGTCTGTATTCTTACTAAGTTACAGAAAGAGGCCACAGTAGGCATATGAGTGGGAAATGATAAGTGATAAGAATTTTTGTTTTTCATTTTGGGTAAGTATTGTCTCTATGACTATTTGGCCGTTATTTAACAGACTACGGAATTTGATGCTTTTGAAAGAAAATGACATCTAGTGATATATGACCCAACCAGGTTACATCAGTATCTCTTTTGCTGTTTTCTTCTTTCTTTCTTCCTGTTTTGACAAACATTTTTCTGTGAATACTGGAATGGGTTGAATTAACTATGTAGAAAAGCCTGCCCTTCAGATTTCTATCCTCCCATTTTGCCTTCCAATAGCTGAGGTTTCAGGTATGAGTTGTTGATTTGGCTTCTCTCTCTTAGGAGAATAAGTACTCATCTGTAGTTGAAATTCATACCAAGTAATTTTTAGGTTTCTGAAAGATACAAGGTCTTCTGTGCCCTGAGCCTCTTTATGTCCAGAGAGCTACTATTATGAATTTGCCTAGTCTAAAAGTGTGTTTGTTTCTTGTGATCCTTGATTTTGCATAGGATATGTTAAAAAATAAATTTCATTTTCTGACATCCAAATCCAAAATTGAAAATTTGAATTTGACACTAGCTGAATTGCATCAATTTAAACAAATTGATATTTTCTGAGCATTAATGTTTTTTAATAATTAACAAATACAAACCACAATTAAGATTGTCTGTGCTAACTAAAACAATTACTTAACCAATAAACGTTAAACTGAAGAACATGGCTCACCACAGCAACATGAGAGACCACTTGCTGGCCCTTCCATTTTGTTTGCTGTTACTTTTCAGAATGACACTACATTGAACTATTTCATAAATAAAGTTATATCTCAACATCTGGTAAACATAGTTACCTAAAATAAAAAGCAAAAACGTCTATATCACTGTTTAAAATGTAAAACTTATAACTGTAGAATATCAATGACAAATCATTGTGTATCTAAGACACAGATTTTTTTCTTACCACTTTATTTTTTTAAAAAGAAGGATACATATACAGATTTTTAAAGGCATTTTGGCATAACATTATATGAATATTTTTGTCAGTACTTAATTCTTTTAGAGGTTTGATAGCATGCATTGAAATCCCACTAGTTGTCATAAGCATGAAGTACATGTAGGACAGAACATAACATGGAAACAGATTTCTTGTTTGTTGAGTATAGACTAAGCATAATGATCTGTGAATTATTTTAATCACCATTTTTACCTAATTAAAATGTTTTTCTTTTGAGAAATTGAAATATACAACTGCAAAAGATCCCTCAAAATGAAATAAAAAGAGAAGTTTAGATTTATATGACTTTATCGTATAGGGGAAGGCTATTACCAGTATCTCATATATTTAGCCAATTTAAAAAAATATAATCATTTTTAATTTAAATTATGTTATTTGTTTACATTCCAGTCATCCTCCCCTAGTCTCCCTTCCCAGAGTTCTTCATCCTACTCTTCCTCCCCTGTGTCTCTAAGAGGATTATTTCCCCCCACCATGCCTTCCTTCCCTCTCTATAGGGCCTCTCTTCCTCCAATTCCCCAGGCTGCCTATTTCCATTTATTATCTTGGCCCTCTGGTCTTTTCTCTTGTCCCCAACCCCCATATCTGATCATGTTCCACTTTTCTTTTTTCCCTTCCCCTTCCCTTTCTCTGTCTCCCATGATTATTTACTTCCCCATTCTCTCTCTCTCTCTCATTCTCTCTCTCTCTCTCTCTCTCTCTCTCTCTCTCTCTCTCTCTTTCTCTCTCTCTCTCTCTCTCTCTCTCTCTCTCTCTCTCTCTCTCTCTCTCCCTCCCTCTCTCTCTCTCTCTCAATTTCTCTCTCCCCCTTTCTCTTTCTCTCCCTCCCTCCCTCCCTCCCTCTCCCTCCCTCTCTCTCTCCCTCTCTCCTTCTCTCACTCTCTCTTTCTCTCTGGATTTATTTTATTTTACCTTTGCAGATTTATAAAATCCAATTATGGGTGTAAGAGGTTTTATTTAAAACCTTCTCATTTGGGCATTTCTTCTTGTTACAATTCTTCTGGTCTTTGCATTGTATCCTATACTTTTTGGGCAATATACACTTATCAGTGAGTACATACCATGCATGTACTTTTGGGTCTAAATTACCTTACCTGGGATGATATTTTCTAGTTTCATCCATGTGTCTGCAAAGTTCATGATGTCCACATTTTTAATAGCTGAATAATAAATATTCCATTGTGTAAATGAACCATATTTTCTGTATCCATTCTTTGGTTGAGGGAGATCTGTCTGGATTTCTAGCTTCTGGTTATTAAAAATAAGGCTGCTATGAACACAGTGGAAAATGTGTTCTTTTTGTATGTTGGAACATATTTTGGGTATATGCCAAAGTGTTATATTGCTGGATCTTCAGGTAGAGCTATTTCCAGTTTTCTGAGGAATTGTCAGATTGAATTCCAAAATTGCTGTACCAGTTTTCCATCACACCAGCAGTGGAGGAGTGTTCCTCTTTTTCTCCATCCTTGACAGCATGTGCTGTCACTTGAGTTTTTGATATTAACTATTCTGATTGGTATAAGGAGGAATTGAAGAGTGATTTTATTTGATTTTCTCCAATGACTAAGGACTTTGAACATCTAAGTGCTTCTCAACCATTCAAGATTCTTTGGTTGTGAATTCTCTGTTTAGCTCTGTACCCCATTTTTAAATTGGTTTATTTGAGTTTGTAGAAGTTGACTTCATGAGTTCTTTATATATTGTGGACATTTCTCTTCTGTCAGATGTAGGGTTGGGAAAGACATTTTTCACCAAAATCATACAGTGGAAAAAAGAAAGCTTCTTCAATAAATGGCACTGGTCTTCCTTTACGTGGTCTGCCTTTAGGAGAAAGAACATAGATTCATATTCATCACCTTGCACAAAGCACAAGTCCACGTGGATCAAGAACATCAGTATAATAAAACCAGATACACTGAATTTAGTAGAAGAGAAAGTAGGAAAGAGCCTTGAACTCATTGGCACATGGGAAAATTTTCTGATCAGAACACCAATGTCTCAGGCTATAAGATCAACAATTGATCAATGAGACCTCATTGAACTGAAAATCTTCTGCAAGGCAAAATACACTATCATTAGAACATAAAATATTTTTGAATTCCAAAGTTTATTCAAACTCCAATGTAAAGCTGAAAACATCTATAATTAATTTTTAACTACAATAAACATGGCTAAGATTGAATCTTCTTACATTTCATTGCATTGTAAGGGGAAGGCTTAGAAATGGTGGTGGTGGTGGTAGCAGTGATTATGATGATATAATGATGATGATGATGTGGATGTGTGTGTTTGCATGTATGTGAGTTTATGTGTGTGCTTTTATAATTTAGTTCTACATACATGAGATCAAAATGACCTTAGAATACTGTCAGAGCAGTAGATATCAAGTGAGATTCCTGTACCTTATTGACTTCCTCACAGGGCTCTTCCCTAAGGACTAGACTTAACTTTTAAGAGAGAAGCATATTATTTTAATACTTTCAATTATTTGTACCTGATGCATTCATATTGACTGATTTCAGTGGTTGTAAAGGATTTTCAAGTTGTGTTCATTCACACCTCTAAGTTATTATCTCCTGAATAGTAGAAAATAAAGCAGATCACTAGAATCTTCTTAATCGAGTGAGACGGTTTTGCCTGGAGCCACTATTAAACCTCCACTTCCTCAGCGTTAATTAGTGAATCTGTATTAAATTTTGCTCAGAGAAAATTTGAAGCACTGAATATTTAATTTCTCATTATGCAGTGTTTGTTGCTTGGATTCCATCCGTGCCTCTTAGACACATACACACTGCTTCTCTTCTGCTTCAGAAAAGCACAGGCTTGACAAAGATTCATCTGGCAAGGAAAAGATGGTTAAGTTTCATGATGCTACTTTGAGGGATGAAGGTTAAGATGTATGCTAATTTTATTCCCTCGACTATTCACCATTTAATGGTTTTTAAAAGTGGTTGTGTTTTATTTACTACCTTTGAAAATCCCTCTTAGATATCAATTTATAAATGTAAATTTCTAAGATTTAGAGAAATAAAATAATCTTGGATATCACGCAGCCTGACATTGCCAATCCATAAAATATGAACTGCAAAACTCACAATTTGTGACTGTTGCAATAAACTGAATTTTGATGAGATTTTGTATATTTGTTTGTTGATTTGATACTGACATTTATCAAAGGATGCTTAAAATATTTTTAAAAGACTCATATATTTAAACTTAAATTATATATGTTTTATATAATAAGGATGCGTTGTTTCCTTTTCTTTTTCTTTTTGTTTCTACATTTTTATTGGATATTTTATGCATTTATATTTCAAAATATATCTCCTTTCCTGGTTACCCTTCTCCAATCCCCCATCCTCCTATGAGCATGTTCCCCCTCTTATCTATCCACTCCCAACTCACTAACCTGACATTTACCTACAGTGGGAAATGAGCCTTCACATGACAAAGGGCTTTTATTAATGCCAGACAGTGTCATCCTCTGCTACATTTGCAGCTGGTGCCAGGGGTCCCTACATGTGTACTCTTTGGGTGACAGATTAGTCACTGGGAGCTCTGGGGAGGTCTGGTTGTTTGATATTGTTGTTCTTCCTGTGGGGTTGCAAATTCCTACAGCTTCTTCACTCCTTTCTCTAACTCCTCCATTGGGGTCTTTGTGTTCAGTCCAATGGTTAGCTGCAAGCATCTTCATTTGTATCAGTATGTCTCTGGCAGAGCTTCTGAGGAGGACTTCATATCAGGCTCCTGCCAGTAAGCACTTCATGGCATCAACAATAGTGACGAAGTTTGGTGACTACATATGGGATGGATCCCCAGGTGGGGCAATCATTTTCTATATAAAAACATTTAAATCATCTTTTATTTTGTAAAAAGAAAAACAAGGAATGACAAAGCTCTGGATATGACCATTTTCAAAATTGGGGCTGAAATTAATACTTTTTAATTAGTCATTCACTTAGTAATTTGTCTGAGTCAAAGAGCCAGTGATGCTATGAAAGCATTTGCTGGCTGTCCCTGCACTGTGCTGATGGATCATAGAAATGTCTTCAGGTCTTCAAACATTTCACTTTCAAGGAGTCAGTATCTGATTTCTCTCTCACAAATACATTCTGAAACATTTCTGAAACATATTTTACCTGTAACAAATCATAGCTACCCCTCAGAATCTCATTCCTCACTTAGAATCAGTGAAGAAAAGATAAAATATTATTTACACTCACATGCTCACAATGTATTTTTTGTTATAAATCATTCCATTCATTTATATCTCAAACAATATCCCACTTCCTGGTTATCCCCTACAGCAACTCTACAGTCCAAGATATTCCACTTCCAGGTTAACCCTCTACCAGAACCCAAACCCACACCCACCCTCCCCCACCAGCCCTTAATCCCACACACACCCTCTCCCACCAGCCCTTAATCCCACACCCACCCTCCCCCACCAGCCCTTAATCCCACACACACCCTCCCCCACCAGCCCTTAATCCCACACACACCCTCCCCCACCAGCCCTAAATCCCACACCCACCCTCCCCCACCAGCCCTTAATCCCACACACACCCTTCCCAACCAGTAAAGCAATTTTACTGATTAGCAGTCTACGTATTACTATCCTTAAATAATGAGAATGCCGTAATATGAAATATTTCAGATGTCTTTGCACTCAAAGCACTAGCCCACTAAGAGATTACCTTTATGGGTAGTTATGTTTGCAGATCTTCCAGAAATATCCACAAATTGAACAAACTGTTAACACTCACTGAAGCTTTCAAGTCAGTCATCACAGCATATTGGTGCTAGGCATTAGAGCCAAAGAAATTCTTGGAAATATGAGCTGTTCTCCATTCAACCATTCCATGTCCAGGAAGAGACAAGAACATTATCTCAAGTACAAACTGAATTGCAACTTTTCATATCAATCTAACAAGCAATCACAAAGTATGTATGATATTTAATTGAAAATAAGATGTTATTTCTGCTAACACATTCTTATATGACACAGAATAATTATTACAATGAATATTACTGTTCATCTTTATGTTTCTCAGTCAAGACAACATGGCAAAGAATAAGTCCTCTCATTTTTAACCTCTACTCTCCCAAGCCTCTTAAATTTTTTTCATATTTATTTATTTATTTTACACTCCATATTTTATTCTCCTCCCAGTCTACCCTGCAACTGTTCGACATCCCATACCGTCCCCCTTTCTACATGAGGATGTCCCCAACCTACCTCATCCTTCCCCACTCGATCTCTAAACTCCCTGGAGTCTCCAGTCTCTTGAGGGTTAGGTGCATCTTCTCTACCTTAACACAGACCTGAGAGTCCCCTGCTGTATATGTGTTGGGGGCCTCATATCAGCGGGTGTATGCTGCCTGGTTGGTGTTCCAGTGTCTGAGAGACCTCAGAGGTCCAGGTTAAATTGAGACAGCTGGTCCTCCTAGAGTGTCTCTCTCCTCGGTTTCTTCCAGCTTTTCCCTAATTCAACCACAGTCAGCAGCTTCTGTTCATTGGTTGGGTGCAGTATCTGCATCTGATTCTTTCAGCTGTTTGTTGGGTCTTTCAGAGGTTAGTCATGATAGGTCACTTTTTGTGAGTGCTCCATAGCCTCAGTAATAGTGTCAGGACTTGGGGACTCTTCTTGAGCTGGATCCCCTTTAGGCCTGTCACTGGCTCTTCTTTTCCTCAGGCTTTTCTCCATTTTCATATGTACATATTTTTGAGACAGGAACAATTATGGTGTTAACGTTTTGGCTATGAGATAGCAACCCTATCCCATAACACCCCATCTCCTGTCTTTCTGCTGAAGATGTGACCCTGATGTCTGTCTAATAGGGAATTCCATGTTGCCTTTTCAAGAATTCTTTTGCATTCCAGCCATTCCTTCACCTTGGGAAGATGCAAAAAACCTATACTCTGGTGTCAAGTATCAAATGAGATGTAGAGGGTTTCCAGGCTGAAGGTTTGATAGGATGACACAGAAAAATAAATAAACAGAACAAATCATGGATTTAAATTAACTGTACAAAACCAGTTTGGGGGTGTGGAAGGAGGATGAGATGTACATCATCCTAGAGCTGAAGGAAGGAGAACATCCCCTGCAAGAGATATAGGTTTGGTATACAAGGCAAGTAAGCCAGGGATAGACAATAAAATCTTTTGGTCATAGTGAAACTGTTTTCAAAGCATGCTGTGGTAAAGGAGAGATGTTTGCAGTTAGAGAGAGGGCAAAGCTGTAATGAGATCAGTTGCAGGAGAAAGACCATGTCAGAGTAGAGGTTTCATATTCCCAGAGGAAAGATGAGTCAGAAAACAGCCAGAATAGTGTTCAACACTGGGCCACAGAAATCTTAAAGACAAATGAGAGACACTAAGTAAACATGAATATGTTATAAAAATAGCTGAAGACCAAATAATTGCTGACAGTTTTCATAAATATTACGGTGCCAAGTATAATATACCAAAGTATTCTTTTATTCTAGTATTCTATTATCATCCATTTCATCAGTTTTACTCATGACTACTTCTCTGATACAAGAAAAAAACTTAGGAATTAAAGCTAGACAAATGCCCTCTAGATATCATGAGCTAAATCTATCCAAAATTTCATAATATCCTTGTACAAGGGAACTACATTTCAATGGCAATTTTGGATTGTGACCTCTTTTTGTGTGAGTATATTTATATGTCACTTTCTTTGTAGACAGAACATGAACATTATATATTTATCTGTATATAGGTTATCAGTCTAAATTTATCAATTTAACACTAACATTTATTAGTGTTAATGCAAATCCTTGCTGCCAGTCTTTCACATTCATTCTACCTGTAAAGCAAATTCTAAAGTAACTGGAAAGTACTGATACCAAAGCATTCATAGAATTTGTTAGGTATGTCTCCGAGTTTATCAACTAAAGGAGTTTAATCTCACAGGCTTTAGTGCTAAGGAGATGAAGACACTTAACCAGAATACGCTTCTGTGTTACTCTAGTGCTCTAATTTACTGCCCAAAGCTTCAGTTTGTTTATCACTAAAATGTGAATAATGAAGTGGATAATCAACCTCATTAGGTTGAACTAAGAATTAAGGTACAGAACACTAATCGATTGTATGGCACATAGTAAAACTATCAGAGAGATGCCTGCAGTTGCAAGTAGTAGAAAACTTAATGAAGTAAATTCTCAGACAATTGATTTGCTCAAACACTTTGGGTGGTGACCTGGAAAACAAGGGTGATTTGGATAGGAAGTCCTGTTAGCACTGCTCTGGGTACTGTCCATGCCCAACTTCTTTTGTCCTTTAGATATTTTCAAGACAGCTAGTCGCAGAAAGTTGGTCTCTCATCCTCACATCACAACATGCTTAAGTACAGTCATCCTGACTGCCACATACAGAATGATAATATGGACATGGCTTTTTCACAGCTCTCAGTTGTTCACCAAAGTCCTCTTGTAACTCAATGGCCTGATTAAAGTGATGTGTTAATCCCTAAAGAGAAAATTCTGCTAGGGAAAGGCCAAGAGCCTATAGGTTAGCTTACTTTAAATAATTATCGTTAAGTTTAGAGTGCCCATTTTTTGACAAGATTGGTGGTTGTATTTAGGAGTTGGGTATATATCCTTGGACATACTATTTAAAGAAGAGGCCATTCAGGCTGTGTTGGAGCATGCCTTTAATCCCAAGATTTTGAAAGCAGAGGCAAGTAAATATCTGTGAATAAAAGTTTATCCTACTCTCTATACAAGAGCCAGGGCTGTTTGTATATATAACATACTAATATATATATATATCCATACATATATATACATACATTAGTAGAAGTCTATAGAATGATAAAGAATTAACTTGAAATATTTAGTGAGATTATGAGCTATTTTAATGATATCTGCAAACTCTAAATGTGAGTTTTATATGAGGCAACACTGAGATGAGAAATTTGTGCCAATAATTTAAAAGACAGACCTCCCTAATTTATGGTGATTGTATTAACTATTTTTAAAATGTAATTTAAAAAGAAAATATAGTCAGGAGTAATCATATTTCAACTGCTTGTTAGTGAATCTTAGTTGGATTATAGCTTGTGATTCTGAGTAGCATCAGTGAGCAATATGTGCTACCTTTTCCTGGGCAGTTTAGACTGTGTTATAGAGCAGATTAGATTTATTTAAATAGTTGTGGTCAACCTGTAACTGTTTTATTGAGATTAAAGTCTACTCTATTCAAAGTGAAGAACTATCTTATGATAAAAAAAAAAAAAAAAAAACTTTTCCATACATCATTATCAGCTAGTATTGAGTTATTTTAGGATCCCAGAGTTGAGGGTGATTGATAAGATTGGCAAGTGATCAGTGGCAGGTGGGGATATTTCCACCCATGTCACCCTTTCAAACCTTCCCAGGACTGTCCTCTCCATAGAAGGCCAAATATTATACTTTATTGCAAAATTGCCTTATATTCAGTATAAGTAAGATAGTGTTCGTGTGTGTGTGTGTGTGTGTGTGTGTGTGTGTGTGTGTGTGTGTGTGTGTGTGTGTTTGATCTATATGTTCAAGGGATCAGCTTTGGAAAATTTATCTCATAACATCAACAGCCACCTCACAGACAATTTAGATCCAACTTTCATCCCTAAGGATCACAAATAATCACATTTCTGGTTTAAACTCAAAATTTGTTCTTTTTCTGCGAAGTGATAGCTTTTAAATGACTGATCATTTTACATGGGATAAGTCAGTCTTCATTTTGAAAATCAAAAAATGAAAAAATAATTGCTAACAAATGACTGACAGGCCATTAGAAGATATTCAGCATATAATAAATTGTAATGGTTTAGGATTAGTATTGTTAATCAGAAGCTACATGTACACTTCTGCTGTAAGAAATAAATGTGATATCTATCTATACATCTGTTTTGGTAGTGTTAGGTTGTTGGCATCTGTGATTATAGAATATTAAATTTGAAGAGTACAACTGGTTATTAATAACTCAATGCATGTATTTTTTGAATAACTGCATTTAAAAGTAAAGGCTTTTAAATGTTTGCTCCATTCTTATGAAAATAAAATTTTCAAGGACTTTAGAGATGACTCACTGATGAAGAGCACTGACTGTTCTGAATGTTCTTGTGACTCATGTTCAGTACATTTATTAGGCAATTCATAATTCCCTGTAATGACAAATAAAGGGAATCTGATGTCTTCCTGAGTGCTCAGGCATCCACATATATGTGGTGCACACAAATTCATGAGGAAACACATATATAATATTCAATGAATGAGCTAAGATTTGCTTTCTGAGCAAATATGACACCAAAATTATATTTAATGAGATTTTTGTGTTCTTAATATTTAGAAGAGTTTGTGGAAAGCAAGAAGACATGATCATTAACAGAAGACTAGATAAGTAAGATCGGACTGTGCTTGGTGATTTGTACTTATAAGAATCTTACCTTTCTATAGGACCTGCCAGATACATCAAAACATTTCACTGTAGTTCTGATGAGTTTTCTCTACGAGTTTAGTTGCTCTGCATGCATTACCCATTTCCTAATTTCATTTTCATGGCTAACATCACACTTTATAGAATAATTTATAACTTCCCACAAAGTATCTTTTATTAACTGTGTGCAATCCTTTCAGTGAAAGCCTAAGGTATGAGACGTTCATGATGTCTCTGAGACCATGTGAGCAGCCGCTGCTGAGGCATCAACCCTCAGGAATCCTGAACATCTGTCATCACCACTGTCATAGAATCTAACTATAATATTATGTATGATTTAAAGGAATGTATTTGAGAGTGAAAACTCACATGTGCACACACATGTGCATGTACACACACATACACACATAATTACTTCTTGTGATAGTTAATACTTGTGTGTATAATATATTATCTGTATTCACTTATGAAATTAATGAACAAATAAATAATTGTCTTTAGGAAATCTTGATAAAATTTAGTGTTTGGGTTTTGAATATTACTAAAATCAGAAAACAAAATAATTATCTTAAATTCTTCTTATAATTGTAATTACTATAAAAATAATCTAAAGTGATCAGTGAACTTGACATATTCTCTATGACCTCCTAAAAGTCTCAACAGATTTAGACTTTTGCATAATTATTATAGATTGATATTACATAAAAGTTAAATACTTCAAAAATTTTTATTAAATAGATATATTTATAAAGTTTCTAAGTATGTCTATCTATACAAATTTACTAATACTTTGTAAAATTTATGAATATTAAAAGAGGATACACTGAAATTCACATATGCAAACACATATTTTAGTATTCATGAAAATTAAGGTAGTTTAGAATAGTATTGCTTAAGAAAAAAATGATGAAATTTAAGAAAGACTGGGCTAAGTTTAAAATACACACCACATTGATAGAGCTTTTTTTTTTTTTTTTTTTTTTTAGTGTTTCATGTTTGCAGGAAGGCATAGCCATGGAGAAGCAGATAAGAGATACAACCTAATCTACAGAGAGACAGACAGAGAGACAGTGATAGAGACAGACACAAAGACAGACACAGCCTTATATGGTTTTGAAACCTCAAAGCGCACACTAACTGATACACTTCTGCTGACAAGGCCACACTTCCTAATCCTCCTAATCCTTCATAAATAGTAACACTTCCTGATGACTAAGATTTCAAATATATGTGTATATTCAGGCCACCACAACATCTTATGCAATTTAATCAGCCTTTGTCAGGAAGGATTCTTCACAAAGTAGGGGAAACTACCAAGTGGTAGTACTAGAAACATCTATGTGTACATGTGTATGTATGTATATACAACACCGAAGAGTTCAGCACATCAGAGATTAATGTTTGTTCATTTACATTCAAATGTAATAAGTATAAATTTGTAAAGGAGAGGCCAGAGAGTAGATGAACAGGAGAGATATAAAGGAGGAAATATCAATTTTGTTTTAATTAAATAAAAAAATTCTCTTATTCAAAATGACTGCCAGAATCCTTGGTATTTAAAAATCATTATGTTTAATCTTTATACACCAAGAAAAATTCGATTATTTCCATGTTATGTTTTGTTTTATATGTACTTTATGCTCATTGTAACTAATAAGTTTCCAATGCATACTATCAAACCTTTAAAAGAACTCAATACTAACATATATATACATATATATGTATATATATTCATAATGTTTTATACAAAAATGCTTTTAAAATCTGTACATTTATCTCTGTTCTTTAAAATAAAGTTGTTTAATTAAAAAAAAGAGAACTGCTTAAAAAAATGTCTGCCAGGAAACAGTTGCCCTTTTTAGAACAAATTACCTCCATGAGGGTTTGCTTTGTATACCAAGCTCCCTTAACTATATGAAATGTTACTTTGCTGATTGATGGTAAAATGATTCTTATTTTTTACATACAAATGTGAACATAGTTTCTGTGTTTAGCATTTTCTCTAGCCTGATTTCTACAGCTATTCCTGAAGGAATGACTGTGGTTGCTTTATTGGATACTGATAGAGTTATCCCTTTAAATTATTCAACAGTGATGGTTGTTATCCAGACCTTTGCATCCAGAAGATAGGCCACCACTGATTAGTCTTTGAAAACCAGTTAATCAGTCCTGGTCCCAGGGACATTTGTCAATGGATTATTTTACATATATGTTGAATTGTTGACCAATTATGTACCAAACATTGTCCCTTACTTAGGACTCTGGTCCAGTATGGGCTAACCCCAAAATACACAAAGTATGTAAGGTTACAAAAAAGTCAAGCATCCAGATATATATATATATGACTGGAAGAGGAGGGACAATTAGTTGCTTCAGCATATAAATATGTCTTAATAAGCACCTGTAAGGGCATTTTTGTCAGATCCTGCTAGGTGTGCCTAGCCTGTATCTGATCATTTATTAACATTGCTGATGTAGTTGTGAATGTTGAAGGTAAACAGTAAGCATGGAATTGAAATAGATACCAAGGTTTTAATAATTTTTTGGTGCACCACCATTGACAAAAACGTCCATTATCATATCCATGAGCACATACGTACACTGTGGCTACATATATTTAAGAAACCTATCTCAGTGTTAGATGTGTGAATGAAGTAGATATGTGATTTCACACAATGCTACTTTTAATAAATTAATACTTTACCACTCTTTTATGGATCAATTATGAAACTTAATTAGGTTGTCTTAATTATCTTTAAATTCATTATTTCGGGATGGGAGCTTTGCGTGTTCCTTCATGTACAGCTCCATAGTGATTTATCTTCTCTCTTAAATTTAATTTCACTTAGCATGCTATCCAAGTCTGTAAAAGGTGTGATTTAAACATCTTAAAAACAAACACAAATATTTTGACTCTTGTGATTTGCTTACTCCCTGCTTTAATAATTGAGCTATAACCCTTCTGTAAATGATTTGTTATTTGTTTTGTGGTGACAGTGATTAAACCATGTTCTTGAACAGTAAATAAACACTCTACCAATATCCTATTTTTCCAGTTCAAATAAAAGTAAAATTAAATGGTTAGATTTGAGGAAAAAAGTACCAGGAAATCATTGTGTCACGTTGCTAAGGTAGGCTTTGTTTTCATCTATACTCAGGAAAAATATCCTCCTGAACTTGTATTTTCTAGTTAAGACTGTATTGTTCCCATCTCTGTAATTTACATTTTAAGTGGAATATGTCAAAAGTGAAAATCCTTTCAAATTTTCCAGAGGCTACTTCATAATTCCCTATTTTTCTGTTTATTAGTTTGTTTCTTTTTGATTTTGTGCAGTATATTGAAATAACTTAATGTTGTTCATAGCGAAATGTTTTAATGTGTCATAACAATCTCTCACAAATCCTCTTCAGTCTAAATTAAGAGTACCTTATCTCTGTGCCCATTGGCCACATTGCTAGCCCAAATCCAACATTACACTAACTGTTGCCTGTTGTCTGCTTTTACCCCTCCATATCTTATTTACTATATTGCTTAGAAGAGTCTTTAAAAAGAGGCCAGATCATGTCATTCCCCTCATCCAAAACATTCCATTTGTTTATCATTTTAAAACAACTTCTCTAGAGTTTTGCTTGCCGCCTATTGTCTCTTTACTCTCAGCCTGCACCCTGTTCTACTCTGCTTTTTAGAAACTCTGCTTCTTCTGAGCTTTGGAATTCTTTTGTCACAAACAAAATTCCGCCTTCGAAAATTTCCACCTTCCTCTGTCTGAATATTCTCCCAATTCCGGCCTTTTGTTTGATTCTCCCATGAACACAGATGTTGACTTGCTTTGTGACATAGCATGTCTTTCTCTGATTTCATTTCTTATTGCCCACAGCACTCTCCACTCCTGGCCTATTGTCAATAGCTTTCACGTGGAACCTTCCTGACAAATCGTAGTTTTAGACACAAATATGTCTCTGGTTTTATATATTGCTGAACCACTAGTGCTTTCAATACCTGAAATACAATAAATACTGAGTAAATTAATTAAGCCATTAATTGCACTTAATGCTTTCCATGGCATTCTGTAATACTATGTATAAAATTTGATTTATGGAGATTTATATTAATTTCCATTAGGCTTTTAGAAACACTTTTCCCTGGGGTGTAAAATGACCATGAACACATTTACAGGCTCTGACATTTATCTTTAAGAGTATTTCTCTTTGTAAGACTCCATCAAAGGCACATTAATTTCTCCCACACAACTACCATTAAAGTGGTATTAAAATTTTCAGGGGCTTCTCAACCATTCATTAACAACACTCATGTAGTTGATTTTTGGGTAAAAGAAAATTCATGCTACTTTTAGGGTGTGTCATAAATAGCTGGTTCTATGCAGCATCTGGAAGGTGGGCATTTTCTCCTTATCAGAACTGACATACTGCAAATGTGTGATTTGAATTCTAACAGTAAGAAATATTTCAATTCATGTACATTTAAATTATAGTCGTTGTTCCCATTACTACTTAATTTAGAAAATATTTGTAAAATTGATTGACTTTCTAAGTACCATTCTTATTTATAGGTCATTTAATTTTTCCTTTCTGTACATGTAATCAGAATTATGCAAAAGGAGTCAGGAGTTATACAGCTAAGGAGTTTCTACATACTCCCTTCTCTGTTCCTTCAGTAATTATGCATGCTCATGCACTTACCTGCACAAACATGGAGGTGTATTGTGCCTTCTTGTAATTCGTATATTACAACTTTGTTTTGTAGTTAGGTATTTTTCCATATCAATCATTACTATATAGGAGAAAAATAATTATTTCTTTACCTTTAAGTTTCTGAAACTAAGTACTGATGAAGATGCTTCTGGAAAATTGAAAGGTATTTTCCCTTTTAATAATATAATTTAAGAACTTATGTTACATATTAATAAGTTTTAAAATTAAAATGACTTTTACACAGAGCTGTTTATTTTAAGAAAAATACTATACTGCCCTATTAAGATTTCAACTATCGAGTGTATTATTTGATATTCAGATAACTTGGAAGAGAGTATGTATAACAATGTACATCTTCAAATCTGAAATATTGGAGAATATTTTGCAAGTGATAAAAACTCACAGTAAACTTAAATGGAGCAACTCTACTTTATCTGAGCTTGAGACTCTATAATGTGTTTTTGGTCTCAGTAGATCATATTCAAGTAAACATGTAAATTTATAAATACTGTAATATTCTTCCTATGATATGCAATACTTAATGACTCTGTCATCTACAAATGTTTCTACTGCTTTCTAAATGTAAATTCCATGAACTGAATATATGTTTTCAACTCTGTTGAATTTTCTAGGGGGCTCAAATTTTTGATGAGGGTTTTATATAATAGTGTATTTATTTCATAGTTCAGTAATCTCAGAAGATTAACATTATGGTTTTCATTTAACCAATAATTAACTTACCTTCACTTACAGAGGTTGTACTAATAGACATATCATAGCATTGTGTAATAACCAAATTATTCAAAAGAACTAAGATGGACTGAATATGGAAAATATCTTGATGACTAGTTTACATCATACATGATATTTATGCCTGCTTAAAATTAATAGTTTTAAGAGTGTTAATTGAATGCTCTCTGTGTGTGGGAAAGTGTGGTATATTTATAACATTCACATGCAACAGAGAATCATTAGTGTCTGCCATAGTACTGGCATAGTAAAATTACTGACATAATTCATCTATCAGAGATTAGGAAAGTATGGATGATTATTGACCATGAATGACATTTGGTCTGAAGATGGTGAGAAGAGAGTTAGAGACATCCAGTTAATAATATAACAGTGAATATATATCATGCTGAACATAAAGTTAATTGAAAATTTGGCTGAGAAAAAAGGACATATGTAGACACCAAACATCATCTGTTGTTGTCCCACAAGATCAGCTTAAGTATAAAACTCTGATGTAATTAGAACATGGAGATTTCAATACATATTTTTGCAAAGCAGACCTGATTGCAGTTGCTATGACACTGCAAATTGTAAATGAACTCCTGATATCCAACACTTAGTGTCTTGACGTTATTATTAATATAATTAGTGTCATTCTGCCTGTGAATATGAATGTGATAATTAGAGAGAGTCACATTAAAATAATAGTTGCTCCTCAACTGTATATTATATTTTATGTATTTTTTAGAGATAGAAGCAGAAAAAAAGATTACATGATTGCATATAAAGAGGAACAAATTTATTTAATAATGAACATGTATAGTAAGGGTCCCAGGTTAACTCTATATGCATAATTTATAATTATAACTTTGCATAACTCTCTAAAATATTTTCAAGTACATTGTTTTAATGGTCACACAACATACTTATTTAAAAAGAATTAACAAAGACAATTTTCAAAAGGGGAACCAAGAGAGATACTGGAAAATTGTCCTATAACACACGCTGAAAAAAAAATCATAGAATGTTGGACTTACTATTGAGAAGATGTTTTTCAGTCATATCATATTCTGTGGCTTGAGCTAATGAAAAGGAGTCATGTATGCATGCATGCACATGTGGTGTGTGTGTGTGTGTGTGTGTGTGTGTGTGTGTGTGTGATTGTATGAGTGCTTACCAGACATTCATTTTTATGCTGGATCCCTTCCCTATGTCTTTACAGAACCTATTCTGCTTCTCTAACCTCAAGTGTTTAATTTGACAAGTAGAAATTGGACCTTTCATTCAATAAAGCTCTCATTTGTGCTTTAGAAATTAAGAAACAGACCCAGCAGGTGCCTGTGATTGAGCACTTAAAATGATAATCAGTCTAAAACAAAGTCTGCTGAGTTCAAGGCATCTCTCTCTTGCCACTTTTTGGCAGCTGACAGCTATTTACTGTCAGTGAGTGAACAAGTGTTCAGTGAGTTTCGGGGTGTCAAGAAACTGTCATAATTTTCACAGGTTCACCCAGCACAGAAATTAGATGTGAGCCTGCTGAAAACACTTTCCGTTCTTCATGCACCCGTGAAGCACTGAGCAGAACAGTTTGTACGAAGGTCCGGCTTTTGAATTCTCCAGTTCCAGTACTATTGCAATTCCTTTTTCTCCTTAAGATCCATTTTACTCCTTTATATTCAAAACATTTTTAAGATTGATGTTGGGTTAATGTTCCTTTGGCAGTCAACCCTCCAGGTTTAAAAAAAAATATGTGAAGCATTGGAAATCCAGTAGCATTAGAGCTAATTTTGAGAAACACTGAATAAGGTTTGAATCTTGTGTGGAATTGATTCCCAGAATTCCACCTAAAGAGTATTTCTATATTTATCACCAGTGCATATTTAGCCTGTGTGATAAATCCAATAAGCACACAGACTTGGCTTCCCAATTGCAGCTGTAGCTGCTCTGTCCACTGGTGAACTACAAACATGAGTCTTAAGTTAGCAGTTTGAGTTCAACTCAAGAGCCAGTTATATCATCTTTCTGCTTAAAAGACTTTTTTTCTTTTTATCATCATTTCATTGGATATTCTATGTATTTACATTTCATATGTTATCCCCTTTCTGCCCTTTTCCCATCCCCCTTCCTGCTCCCCTTGCTTCCATGAAGATGCTCCCACTCCCAACCTCCCACTCCCACCTCAATCCCTTGGCATTCCCCTACACTGGGGAAATGAGTCTCCACTGGACCAAAAGTCTCATTGATGCCAGACACTGCTATTCTCTGCTACATATGCACCTGGAGTCATTCTTGACTTAGGGTTTAGTCAGAATTTTAAGAACTGTAAATTACTTTCCCTCTCTTTGTATAAATGTTATAAATGATCAAACTCTTTTTTTCCTTCACTTTTCATCTTGCGTTCAGTTTAAGTTTTAAATTCTTGTTTGCTTCCTTCTTAAAAAAAAAAAAAGCTGTGTATTCAAAGAAACCAGAAAGATACAGAAATACTGATAAAAACTGGAATCTCTTACCTATATGTGATCGTACATGGATGTGATGATTAATATCATCAATTTGTTGAAAATCTATAATCACCTGGAAACGAGTATCTTGGGCTTGTCTGTGAGGGATTTTGTAGATTGGGTTAGTGAGGGAGATCCATTGTGTCCGTGGGCACCATTCCTTAATAAACTAAGGGTTCTGTGCTGAATAAAATGAAGGACTCTAGGAGAGCACAAGGATTCATCTCTGTTTGCATCCTAACTATGGGTGTAACTGCTGTTGATCTTCCTGGCATCACAGGATTTCCAAGGGAAGGAAACAAATTGGGGAGCAGCATTGGCAATTGGGGTCATGCTAATAGCTGACAGCCATAATAAGAGCTTCAGGGGATTTGTGGGGCCAATATTACTGATGGAACAATTATCTGTGGCTGGCAGGAATGCCCGGGAGAAATTGTGAATTCTTTTAACTCTTAAATGTTCATACATAGAGACAAACACAGATATACATTTGGTAATTAATTACTGATGGCAGCAGCAGGAAATTATGGAAAGGTTTAATTGTTAGAGTTACTTTCTCTCTATAGGACTGGACTCTGTTAACACATCATGAACCAGAGTTGAAGGAAAGGAAAACAATTTAAATTTTTTTATACAGGCAATATGCACAGACTCACATATACTCATACACACACACATTCTGGCCAGGCCCAACCAATTGTCTCCTCTACACCACAAGAGCTCATGCATATTTATGCATAAACCCCCACACACACAGATACACACAGATGCACACACAGATACACATGTACACACACACACAGATACATTGTTGGGGCAAAGCCTCCCAAGTGATCACCTTATTTGTTTACTCTTGCCTTTATATAGACAAAAGTTTTTAGCAAATCATCTCATAGCTAAAATTTTACACAACAGGGGAGTTACAAAATGATGTTGATATTACATTCAGTGTTTCATTCTATAAGCCTTTAAATTATATTATAATTTCCAAACCACAGTTTCACACAGCCTTACTTTATCACAGTGCACACCTGTGTATTCATCCTTGGCTCTGACCTATAGTGAATGTTTTTCCTTCATTGCACATTTATCCCAAATGTATTTGTCTTCTTAGTGTAATAGTAAAAGCTCTTTGTATTTTTTTTTTTAATTTGCAGCCTTTACATACTAGTCTGTGGGGAGAGGGCACAGTCTATTCCTGGTTCTAACTTTATTATAGCTTTCTGGTGAAACAACTAAAACCATCTTTTAAAACTTCCTAAAATCATTTTAATCAAATCAGGAGTTCTATAAAATCATCAGTTCATCTAAACAGTATTAGTTCATGAGAGTTCTTCTTCATCTGCAGAAAATCTGCTCAAAAAGAAGGGTTAATGCCCAGGAATCTTCATGCTACATAACAGAGATAGGAAAAGGCATACCAGCTACAAGAAGCAATCCTGGAATGCAATTTGTCAAGGCCCTGGATTCAGAGCTGACCCACCACAGCCTTACAAACACAGCAGGCCATCTCCAGAAAAGTCACCTACACACCTTTAGCCTACCCTAGACGACTCCCAACATGCAATATCATCATATTTTCCCCACCAATCAATTCGCCACTGAATCACCAGACTAACCAAATGAAACTTATTGCCTTAAGGTTTTTTTTTTTAATCATGTATTTTGCCAGAGTATATAGAAAAAAACTAAGACAACATCTAAGTGGTTTTATCTATAAGCTAACCTTCATAGATTCTCACAGTGTTTGGATTGTGTCAGCAAGATATGCTTTTACCATTTCCTATCACTGTTCTCAGTGCAGCTGAAATGCCATGTATAGTTTTGTGGACGGTGCATATGCAAATATGTTGGTAAGTTGAAGACTTATAATTCAAACTGGTGTCCAGTAGAAGGGGGCAATGTGTGCTCTTAACCTCTTAGCCATGTCCCCAGCCAAGGTGAAGAACTCTTAAGGCTAACCTTATACTGTCATTTTTTATTGGATATTCTCTGTATTTACATTTCAGATGTTATCCCCTTTCCTACAATCCCATTCTCCTGCCCCCTTCCACTACCTCCATGAAGGTGTTCCCTCTCCCAGCCCAACACCTTGGCATTCCCCTAGAATAGACCTCTCCTTCCACTGATGCCAGAGAATGCTTTCCTCTGCTGCATATGTGCCTGGAGCCATGGATCACTGAATGGGAACTCATTAGTTGGTATTTTAATCCCTGGAAGTTGTGGTGGGTTAATTACCTTGTACCTATCACCTGGACATATGTTGGATATATCTACCAATGGGCTCCATTACATACCCAGTCATACATTAATTTTACTTTATGGTTTCCTACTTAAATCCTGTAACTAGAAGGGAACAACCTGCTACACGACTTTATGCACCTAAACATTGAGATTTACTGTTTTATGTGCAGTAAAAAAGAAAGGTGACTTCAAATTGTCCTATACCTAGCCATAATTGAGAAAGCTTGACAATCACTTAATAATAAATTACCTTCAGATGATATTTGACAAGCAAAGTAACATAAAAGTGTGAAGTTTATATTTACATTGTGGAATCACACTAGAGGTGATCCTCAGGCTATAAGCTTCTAGCAGGAAACAGGACATAGGAAATTATAGACACACACACATATGTATATGTATATACATACATATATATATATATATATATATATATATATATATATATATATATATATATGATCAAGAGTCTGAAGGCCCAGATAGAGAGAACCATTGGAGATGAAACAGCATTTTGTGTAAAGATGCAACACCAGGGGGTGGGGGACCCCACTGATTCTAAGTACATGTATCTAGGCAGATACGGAGTGAGAGAACCTAAGTCTAAGAAAATTGATGAAACTGAAAAAAACAAAAACAAAACAAAAAAAATATATATATATATAATGCATGTGATAGACAGCCTTGGTACTAGAGTAGGGAATTAGCAATCATGGTCATTTAGCAGTAGTAAAAACTAGTTAAGTTGGTTTTAATATGCTCTTAGCAGAAAATAAAATGATATTTTAAGTTCTGCCTTTGAGAAATAAAAGCATTTTCTTCTTAATTACTATCCCTTTCTAAACTAATTATAATTTGTTTTTTTTTTTTTTTTTTGCCGAATCTAGTCGCAAATGGTTCTGATTTTCAAAATGTACAGTTTGTCTCTAAAGACATTAACTCAAGTAGCTATTCTAAATTTAGAGTCTGTGCTGTCATTTGTTAGCACATTAGCCTGCAGACCTATTCTGAATCATAATATCCTACAAATGTCCTACCCTTGGGATGATTATATACCTGCCATCAGCTACTCTGCTACAATGTTGTTGTATATTTATTTATTCAGCATTTTATACTTTCAATAAGGAAGTATGTTAATGCACATGAAAAGGGGGTGCATTCTTCAATTTGAATCCGGAGTTCAAAACAGAATAAAAATGAAACCAAATCTGCCAATACACCTTTCAATGATTGTAAAGAGTACCAAAATGGTCTTTGTTAATTAATCATGAAAGCTATTTCTGTATTTTGCTCTAAAAGTTAATAAATCATTGATACATTTGACCAAATGATTTTCTATTTCATTTTGTTTTTCATAGAAACAGTGTGGAAGCAAAACCTCTAATGCTTTTTTAGACTTCTCTGCCTCTTCCTATGTAAATGCATATGAGGCCTTGAATTAGATCTGTCCATGGGAAGACAAATGATAGTTATAGAAATAGAAATTGTTTGATGCTACAATTTACAACATTTCCTATGTCATTCTTATGTATTTTAGATATTTTAACATAATAGAAAAACTATCTTCTTTTGTATTTTCAGTAAATGAAACTTTCATGAAAAGTGTACAATAGAATATGTAGTCTAAATTATATTTCCAAGTGAAAGCAATGCTTTCCATATGTATGAATCCTTAGACTTTCCGCATGATCCTTTGGAGAAACTCTTCTTGGAACCTTAGGGTATATGCACATTCTGTCTACAGAAAGTCCTTTATATAAAATCACCCTGCAGGTCTGTTAATAAGTCTCTGTTCTAGGTTGATGAATCAATTGAGACATACCTATATTTAACATATTCTTAAATAAAGTTATGGAAATTCTAATTTCCATCAGACACCAGAACTAGGCTATAATTTTATCTATGCCACATAGTTTTTGTTTCAAAAGTGCATAGCCTCTCAAGCAATTTTATTAGATGCATCTCTTCAACACCTTTTTAATGATAATTTCTGGAAGTTATAGTTTCTATTAATAATTTAATATGTTTACATCTCAAATTATATCCTACTACCCAGTTCCCCCTCCACCTAACCCCTATTTCACATCTGCCCTCCCCCTTCCCCTTTGCCTGTATGGAGTACTTCAGCACCCATACATACTCTCCTGTCCCATCTCTCCAGCATCTCCCTACACAGTAGCATCAGATCTCCTAAGGCCAAAGACATCTCCTCCCATTTTTTTTTTTTACTCAGTTAACAATAATTATTGGACAGTTAGTACATATAAAATATAGTTTGGGTTTTTTTTTTTTTTTTTTTTTACACAAAAGACTAACAGCTTATTATTTTTTTTAAAGATTTTAAACATTTTTTGCTTAAAATTATACATTTTTGTCAGTACTGTTTTTTCAGACATTAAAATAAATTTTACATAAAACCATGTGAATATGTTTTTTAGTCAGTACTTGATTTTTTTCAAGGGCTTGACAGTATGCATTGAAAACGTACTAGTTGCAATAAGCGTAAAGTACATGCAAAACAAAACGCAACATGGAAATAGTCAAAGTCTTCTTGTTTTGTGAATATATGTATAGTTTTTGTTTTCTTTATTTCTTGGACTTCATACAGTCTGTGAGTTGTTTCTGGGGGAGTGCAAGCCTCTGGGGTTAGCATCCCACTATCAGTGACTGCATATTATGTCTGTTCTTTTGTGACTGGGTTATCTCACTCAGGATGATCTTCTCTAGATGCAGCCATTTTCTTAAGAATTTGGTTAAGTCATTGTTTCTGGTGGCTGAGTAGTATTACATTGTGTATATGTACCACAATTTTTGTATCCATTCGTCTTCTGAAGGACATCTGGGTTCCTTCCAGCTTCTGGCTATTATAAATAGAGCCGCTATGAACATTGTGGTGCATATATCTTTGTTGTGTATTAAAGTGTCTCTGGGGTATATGCCCAGAAGTGGAATAGCTGGGTCTTCAGGTAGTACTATATCCAATTTTCTGAGGTATCGCCAGACAGATTTCCAGAGTGGTTGTATTAGCTTGCAACCCCACCAACAGTGAAGAAGTGTTCCTATTTCTCCACAGCCTCGCCAGCATCTGCTGTCATCTGAGTTTTGGATCTTGGCCAATCTGACTGGTGTGAGGTGGAATCTTAGGGTTGTTTTGATTTGCATTTCCCTGATGGCTAAGGATGTCGAGCACTTCCTCAGATGTTTTTCGGCCATTTGGTGTTCCTCAACTGAAAATGATTTGTTTAGCTCTGTACCTCATTTTTTAATAGGGTTATTTGATTCTCTGGTGTCTAGCTTTTTGAGTTCCTTGTACACCTTGGATATTAGGCCTCTATCTGATGTGGTGTTGGTAAAGATCTTTTCCCATTCTGATGGTTGCCGTTTTGTTTTCTTGAAGATGTCCTTAGCCTTACAGAAACTTTGCAATCTCATTAAGTCCCATTTGTTAATCTTTGACCTTAGAGCTTGAGCCATTGGTGTTTTGTTCAGGAAATTTTCTCCTGTGCCTATGTGTTCTAAGGTTTTCCCTACTTTCTCATCTAATAGTTCTGGTGTATCTGGTATAATGTGGAGATCTTTAATCCACTTACACTTGAGCTTTGTACAAAAAGATAAGAACGGGTCTATTTTCATTCTTTTGCATGTTGAGTGCCAGTTGGACCAGCACCATTTGTTGAATAGGCTGTCCTTTTTCCATTGTATGTTTACTGCTCCTTTGTCAAAAATCAGGTGACCATATACATGAGGGCTCATTTCTGGATCTTCTATTCTATTCCATTGATCCACTTGCCTATTTCTATACCAGTACCATGCAGTTTTCAGCACAATTGCCTTGTAATATAGCTTGAGGTCAGGGATAGTGATTCCCGCAGATGTTTTTTTGTTGCTGAGGATGGATTTCGCTATTCTAGGTCTTTTGTTATTCCATATGAAATTGCACATTGATCTTTCCAATTCCATGAAGAACTGGGTTGAAATTTTGATGGGGATTGCATTGAATCTGTAGATTGCTTTTGGTAGGATGGCCATTTTTAAGATGTTGATCTTTCCAATCCATGAGCATGGGAGATCTTTCCATTTTCTGAGATCCTCCTCAATTTCTTTCTTTAGAGGTTTGAAGTTCTTGTCATACAGGTCCTTTACTTCCTTAGTTAGAGTCACACCAAGGTATTTCATAGTTTTTGTAACTATTGTGAAGGGTACCTTTTCCCTAATTTCTTTCTCCACATGTTTGTCCTTTGAGTATAGGAAGGCTACTGATTTGTTTGAGTTAATTTTGTATCCGGCCACTTTGCTAAACTTGTTTATCAGCTGTAGGAGTTCTCTGGTGGAATTTTTGTGGTAACTCAAGTACACTATCATGTCATCGGCAAAGAGTGATGTTTTTATCTCTTCCTTTCCGATTTGTATCCCCTTGATCTCCTTTTGCTGTCTAATTGCTCCATCCAGGACTTCCAGTACTATGTTGAATAGGTAGGGAGAGAGTGGGCAGCCTTCTCAAGTCCCTGATTTTAGTGGGATTGCTTCAAGTTTCTCGCCATTAAGTTTGATGTTGGCTGTTGGTTTGCTGTATATTGCTTTTATTATGTTTAAATATGGGCCTTGGATTCCTGTTCTTTCCAGGACTTTTAACATGAAGGGGTGTTGGATTTTGTCGAATGATTTCTCAGCATCTAGTGAGATGACCATGTGATTTTGGTCTTTAAGTTTGTTTATATGGTGGATTACATTGATGAATTTCCTTATGTTAAACCATCCCTGCATCCCAGGGATGAAGCCTACTTGGTCATGATGAATGATGGTTTTGATGTGTTCTTGGATTCGGTTTGCAAGGATTTTGTTGAGTATATTTGCATCAATGTTCATAAGTGAGATTGGTCTGAAGTTCTCTTTCCTTGTAGGGTCTTTGTGTGGCTTAGGTACGAGGGTTATTGTAGCCTCAAAAAATGAGTTGGGTAATATTCCATCTGATTCTATCTTTTGGAATAGCTTAGCGAATATTGGTGTTATATCCCCAATAAATGTCTGATAAAATTCTGCACTGAACCCATCTGGACCTGGGCTTTTTTTGGTTGGGAGGTTTTTGATGACTTCTTCTATTTCTTTAGGTGTTATAGGGTTATTTAGATGGTTTACTTGGTCCTGGTTCAACTTTGGGACCTTGTATCTGTCTAGGAATTTGTCCATTTCCTCCAGATTTTCCAATTTTGTGGAGTATAAGTTTTTGTAGTAAAATCTGATGATTTCTTGAATTTCCTTAGTTTCAGTTGTTATGTCACCACTTTGCTTTCTGATTTTGTTAATTTGGATACTCTCTCTTTGCACTTTAGTTAGTCTGGCTAGGGGTTTATCAATCTTGTTGATTTTCTCAAAGAACCAACTCTTTGTTTTGTTGATTTTTTCAATGTTTTTTTTTTTTGTTTCTATTTGGTCTATTTCTGCCCTAATTTTGATTATTTCTTGCCGTCTACTCTTTTTGGGTATATCTGCTTCCTTTTGTTCTAGTGCTTTTAGCTGTGCTGTCAGGTTGCTGATGTGAGCTCTCTCCAGTTACTTCTTGGAAGCACTTAGGGCAATGAGTTTTCCTCTCAATACTGCTTTCATTGCATCCCATAGGTTTGGGTATGTTGTGTTTTCGTTTTCGTTGAATTCTAGAAAATCCTTAATTTCTTTCTTTATTTCTTCTTTGACCCTGCTATCCTTTAACAGAGTGTTGTTTAGTTTCCATGTGTATGTGGGCATTTTGTTGTCTTTGTTGTTGTTAAAGACCAGCCGTAGACCATGGTGATCTGAGAGGATGCATGGGAGTATTTCAATCTTCTTATATCGATGAAGGCTCGTTCTGTGTCCAATTATGTGGTCAATTTTCGAGAAGGTGCCATGGGGTGGTGAGAAGAAGGTGTATTCTTTTACTTTAGGATAGTATGTTCTGTATATATCTATTAATTCTAGTTTGTTCAAAGTCTCTGCTAGTTTTGCAGTGTCCTTGTTCAGTTTTTGTTTCCCTGATCTGTCCATTGGTGAGAGTGGGGTGTTAAAGTCTCCCACTATTATTGTGTGGGGTGAAATGTATTTTTTGAGCTTTAGTAGAGTTTCTTTTATGAATGTGGGTGATTTTTTATTTGGAGCATATATGTTAAAGATTGAGAGTTCCTCCTGACAGATTTCCCCGGTAATGAGTAAAAAGTGTCCTTCTTTATCTTTTTTGATAACTTTTGGTTGGAAATTTACTTTATTCGATATTAGAATAGCCACTCCAGCTTGCTTCTTGGAGCTGTTTGCTTAGAAGTTTTTTTCCCACCCTTTTACTGTGAGATAGTGTCTGTCTCTGTGTCTGAGATGAGTTTCCTGTATGCAGCAAAAGGCTGGATTTTGTTTATGTATCCAGTCTGATAGTCTATGTCTCTTTATTGGGGAGTTGAGACCATTTATGTTAATAGATATCAAGGAATAATTTTTTCTGTTTCCTGCCATTTTTGCTTTTTTGGGTTGAGTTGTGTCTGTGTTTTTTTCTTTAGTTTTCTTGTTTAGGAGTTTTCTTGTTTTTACTAGGCTGTATTTTCCCTCCTTGAATTGGATTTTCCACCTATAATTCGTTGTAGTGCTGGGTTTGTGGTCAGATATTGTGTGAATTTTGATTTGTCTTGAAATATCTTTGTCTCTCCATCGATGGTGATTGATAGTTTTGCTGGGTATAGCAGCTTGGGCTGGCACTTGTGCTCTCTTAAGGAGTGCATGATGTCTGTCCAGGCTCTTCTAGCTTTCATAGTCTCTGTTGAGAAAACGGGTGTGAGTCTGATTGGTCTGCCTTTATATGTTACCTGACCTTTTTCCCTTACTGCTTTTAGTATTCTTTCTTTACTTTGGGCACTTGATGTTTTTACTATTATGTGTCGGGACGTATTTCTTTTCTGGTCCAACCTATTTGGAGTTCTGAAGGCTTCTTTTATGCTCGTGGTCATCTCATTCTTGAGGGTAGGGAAGTTTTCTTCTATGATTTTGTTGAAGATATTTACTGTGCCTCTTAGTTGATACTCTTCTCCCTCTTCTATTCCTATTATCCTTAGGTTCGGTCTTCTCATTGTGTCTTGTATTTCCTGGACATTTTGGGTTAGGAGCTTTTTGTTTTTTGCATCTTCTCTGGCTGTTTTGTCTATGTTTGCAATGTTGTCTTCTGCCCCCGAGATTCTCTCCTCGATCTCTTGTAATCTGTTGGAAATGCTTGCTTCTGTGACTCCTGATTTCTTTTTTTGGTGTTCTGACTCTAGGGTTATCTCTTTTAGCGCTTTCTTTATTGTGTCAATTTCTGTTTTAATTTCCCTCTTCCATTCCTTTATTTCTTTGGTTCTGTTTTCGTCTCGTTCTTTGAGTTCTTTGAGTGTTTTTCTTGTTTCTTCTTTAAAAGCTTCTGAATCTTTTTGCTTTTCCTCCCTTTCTTGTTTAAGTAACTCTATCAGCGTCTTGAGGCATGTTTTCAGGTCTGTGTCTTCTTTCTCTGGAGTGTTTGGAATTCCTATGTTTGCTACTATCGGAGAGCTGGGTTCTGGTGTTGCTAGATTGTCTTGGTTTCCTTGGGATATACTCTTTCTCTTTCCTCTTGCCATTTTGTTGTCAGTGATATGTTCTTGCCTTTCCCTTGTATCTGGTCTGTGTCCCTGGTACACTTTCCGTGTGCACTCCTCAGAGATCTCTCTACTCCCCAGCAGCCCAGGTTCCGGGTGGCAGCTGGGACAGGCTCTGCTCTGCGTCCTGAAGTCGCCCCCGGGTGGGAACAGACATTCCTAAGATCTGTTTCTGGTCACAGATGCTCAGCCTCTCTGAGCCACCTTTCCGGCTGGCTGTTGGGCCAGGCCCTGCTCTGTGTCCTGAAGTCGTCTCCGGGTGGGAACAGAAGTTCCTAAGATCTGTTCCCGGTCACTGGATCGGGGAGGACAGGGCAGGTCAGGGCAGGGGGTGCCCTTTCCGTGTGCACTCCGCAGAGATCCCTCTGCTCCCCCACAGCCTAGGTCTCCCACTCACCAGTTGCTCAGCCTGTACGAGCTGCCTTTCCGGCTGGTGGTTGGGCCAGGCTCTGCTCTGCGTCCTGAAGTTCTCTCCGGGTGGGAACAGAAGTTCCTAAGATCTGTTCCCAGTCACAGTTGCTCAGCCTGTACGAGCTGCCTTTCCGGCTGGTGGTTGGGCCAGGCTCTGCTCTGCGTCCTGAAGTTCTCTCCGGGTGGGAACAGAAGTTCCTAAGATCTGTTCCCAGTCACAGTTGCTCAGCCTGTACGAGCCGCCTTTCTGGCTGGTTGTTGGGCCAGGCTCTGCTCTGCGTCCTGAAGTCCTCTCCGGATGGGAACAGAAGTTCCTAAGATCTGTTCCCGGTCACTGGATCGGGGAGGACAGGGCCGGTCAGGGCAGGGGGTGCCCTTTCTGTGTGCACTCCGCAGAGATCCCTCTGCTCCCCCGCAGCCTAGGTCTCCCACTCACCAGTTTCTCAGCCTGTACAAGCCGTCTTTCCGGATGGTGGTTGGGCCAGGCTCTGCTCTGCGTCCTGAAGTCCTCTCCGGGTGGGAACAGAAGTTCCTAAGATCTGTTCCAGGTCACAGTAGCTCAGCCTGTACGAGCCGCCTTTCCGGCTGGTGGTTCTCCTCCCATTTTTGACAGGCAAGGTCATCCTCTGCTGCATATGTATCTGAAGACATGAATCCCTCCTTGGTTGATGGTCTAGACTCTGGAAGAACTGAGTTGTCAGACCAGCCTTGGTTGTTCTTCGAATAGGGTTGAAATCCCCCTCCATTCCTCCACTCCTTATGTCAGCTCTCTGACTAGGTTCCTTGAGATCAGTCTGATGGTTGGCGCCAAGTATCTGCATTGGTCAGTTGCCTCCCAAGGAGCCACCACACTAGATTCCATTCAGCAAGTACCTCTTGACCATGGCAACAGTATTGGGTTTGGTGTTTGCAGACACGATGAATTCCTGGTTGGAGCAGTCCCTAGTTGTCTCTTTCTTCAGTCATTTTTCTATATTTTGTCCCTGTTTTTCCTTTGGACAGAAACATTTTGGGGTTAAAAACTTTGTGATGGGTAGGTGGCCCAATATCTAGACCAGGGGGAAGTTCTATTTTTCAAGTGCTCTGTGGTTTTTTGATTTTGTTTTTTAGTTTCAAGATGTTTTTAAATGTTCTCAGAGTCAGTTCTTATGATTAGACAATAGGACACTTGGAAAAACATTGTAAGAAATAAATGAGACACACAATTTTAAAACAAATACAAACATAGAAAGATTACTTTCAATTAAGAAGGGTAATTATGTTATTAAGCTGGCCATTATTATTATTATCTGTCTATGTTGTTTTATAACATTAAGTATATAAATTAATCAGTCTCTCTGATAGCATAACAAGAACCATCACTCTTTATAAGTAATATATTAGCATAAAAATTAGCAGCAGGTCTGACAAACAAGTAAAGTGATGATATAATTAAAATATTAATTCAGTAAGTTAAATTTTAGATACAGTATCAAAGAAAAGCAAGGAAAGCATTCAAAGCATCATTTAAACAGTTCTAAAAAATAATGTCTACAAAGAGAATCTTCATGGAGTTTAAAGATTTTGAGAATTTTTATTCCTTGGCCAGACTTTATTTCCTGGGTGGTAGAAATAAGAATAGGAAAAATTCAAGAGTTGTTAAATTTTGTTGCATATACTATATTTCCTAAATGGTAGTCAGTTCTGTTCTATACTCACTAATGATTACTCAAGAGTAACTTTTTGAGTTGTACCTTAGAACCATACTGATCCAGATGAGAATACCTGCAGCTAACCATCAGACTTAGCACAGGGACCCCAATGGAGAAGGCAGAGAAAAAACTGAAGGAGCTGAAAGAGTTTGCAACCCCTTGGAAGAAAAACAATATCAACCAACCAAACCCAGATCTCCCACGGAATTAAAACACCATCCAATGAGTATCCGTGGACAGACCCATGTCTCCAGTTGCATATGTAGCAGAAGATGGCATTGTCTGGCATTAAAGGGAAAAAAAGCCTTTGGTCCAGTGAAGGCTCATTTACCCATTGTAGGGGAGAATGCAGGCTCTGAGGTGGGAGTGGGAAGGCAGAAGTAGAGAATCTTCATGGAAGCAAGGGCAGGGTTGGAGGAGTGAAGGGGAAAATGGGATAACATTTGAAATGAAAATATAGAGAATATTCAATAAAAATGATAAAAAAAACTATCACTGTCACTCACACATGAGCTAAGAACATATAAGCATTTACTTACTTGTATGATCTTCTCTTAATGACTGAAAAAAAACATTGTTTTTATTATAAGACTTGATATTTTTATCTGATAATTCTTGATTCATTTTTAACAATTTTAAACAATATTGTTTTATTTTGCTTAATTGTGAAAGTGTCTTTTTCTGACCATACTCTGGTTGTTTTGTTGTTGTTGTTGTTGTTGTTGTTGTTGTTGTTGTTGTTGTTATAAGAAACTCTTGTTTGTGTTCCTAACTTAGCAGTTATTTACATTTTTATTTCCTTACCACTCATTGAAAATAAGCCTACATATGAAGGCAAGTTAAGGGAATTATTGTGGGTTAACTATATATAATACTTTTTAAGCTATGTATGTCTTAGGATTTCCAGTACTGTGAAGAGAGACCATGAGCAAGGCAACTCTTATAAAGAACAGCATTTAATTGGTATTGACTTACACTTTCAGAGAGTCAGTCCATTATCATCTTAGCAGGAAACATGACAGCCTGCAGGAAAACATGGTTCTGAAGCAGCCCAAAGTTTTGCATTTTAATCCTTGTGGAGTAAGGAGAGACTGTGTCAGGGGCAGCTGGAGGGGAGTGTCTTCTACACATGGTGGACCTTGAACCAAGGACCTCCAAGCTGCCTACACTGTGGAATAATTTCTCCAATAATACCACGTTGCCTAATAGCCTAATAGCTGTTTCCCATGAGACAAGCTTATTTAAACCCCCACAGTATGATTTTTTTTTCTTATCAGTGGTTCAAATATCTGCCAATAATCATCTTGAGGGAGAATTCACTTTGTCACACAAACTAAGAGAATAGAGTCTATTATGGCAAGTATATGAGTCAGGCTGGTGGCAGTGGCCCACTTCTTTGTGCAGAGCTGTATCTCCTAAATGTCCTGTAGCTTTACAAAAGCTCCCTCCACCTCCCCCAAAAAAGGTCATGATAGCAAGAGACTCCTGTTGATGGCAGCCTTGGCTGGACTATTTTGAGCAGTGTGGGAGAGCTAGCCCTGGTGCTGTGGACAAGGGATGGTAATCATGCTGACCAGCTCAGGTACAATCCAGGCCCAGATCCAGGTTCTGACTTGGCCAGCCCCCAAATCTATAACAACTGTGAATGGTTGGGACACGTGAAAGGGCCAGTTCTGCTGATTCAAGTCTGAAAAATCAATTGAAAGCTCACACAGTGCAACCACGAGACAACCTGGAGGATGATCAGTAAGGATTCATTATGAATGGTGTCAGAAAAGCCAGAGTACTTGAACCAGACTAATGACTCATTGCAATGAGCATTTGTAAGTGAAGATGTGTAGACAAAGGGAGAAACTGTAGAACACTGTGATATCCTATAGCTTCCACAATGGTATGTTTTCTATGTTTGATAGATTTTTGTTTGTTGTTTTTTTGGTGGTTGTGGTGGTGGTGGTGGTAGTGTGAGTGTGTGTGTGTGTGTGTGTGTGTGTGTGTGTGTGTGTGTGTGTGTATGTATGTGTGTGTGTGTGCTATGTTAGAGCAGGAGGTTGCAAGAGTAAGGGGTGATTATGAGGGGACAGGGACATGGGTGTGATGAGATGATCACTGAGATTCAATAAAAAGTTTAAAAAACAAAAACAAACAAAAAAAGGAAAAAAAAAACTTTAAAATCAAAATAGGCTATCTACTGAGACCAAATTGCCAGATATATGGGCCTGTGGGAGTTAACCCACCATAAATATAAGGTAATACTGATTTTCAGAAGGATCTGAGGAAAGTAACAGACCTTTAAGAGATACAGTTTCCAGGGTTTAACCACAAAGCACTCAAATCTCAGCTATGCCAATTCTCATGTTTGTAATTTTGACTGGCCCCATCAAGCTCTGTTTTATGAGCCAAAAATGTTACAGAGGCACTGCGGATCTAGTTTTTTGGCCTATAATTGTCAATTTGTTACTCTATTTCAACTTTGTTAGAAAAATTGCCATTGTGTCTCCATGCTTCCTCAAGCATTTTTGTTGATTTTTACTGACATTATAATGTTTGTTTACAGCAAGATGAAATACTTCTGTAGAAATAAATTTTAAATGTCATGTAATTTTAAATCTCTAGCACTTACATTCTTCGGAGAATAAAAATATGAAATTACTTTTAGAATACTTAATTTTTGATAGTATGTACAAATTCCATTTGAATCAAAAACAATGAAATTTACATGCAGGATACTTGACAGATTTTTCTAATGTACCATTTTGGAATATATTGTATGCCTCCAATACCCATTTATTCAAGTAGCTGAGTTTCAGACTGAGCCAAAGCTACATTTGAGAATTAAAAGAAATGCCTCTGCAGTAAAATTTACAGGAGGATGATATTTAGCACTCCTCTGATCTCTTGCTTTACATATTTCAATTATGTGACTTTTAGATCTCTAACATATGTACTCCAAAAGTCAGAAAATAGTGGAAAATTCTCTAAAATCTTCAGCAGTGATAAAGGGAGTTAAAGATGCATATAATTATCAGCCGTTGTCTTGTTTTGATAAATTCCTTTCATTTCACCTCAGCCTATTAGATATCATTGAACTTCTTTGTCTCTTTCTTTTTTATAGCATTTGTTCATTCTTTTTTCTACCTATCCATATTTCTTCTTCTTCTTTTTTATAAATGTATGTGTATGTGTGTCTGGAATATATGACACATGTATAAGTTCTTTCTTTACCAACAAGGGGAATCAGATGGCCTAGTCCTGGATTTACAACAGCTTGTTCTGAGTACTGTGAAGTAGACAAACATTGAATGCTCTCAACCTTTCCAGACATTCTTTCTTTGTTGATAGTCTCCTGCAATGTGTGTTAATTCATGCTTAAGTTTCTGTGATGATATTTTTATCCTACGTACTTTTATGATTTCTACATTTATGATTTCTACATTTTCTATAGTTTCTTTTTCAATTTTTTATAAATGTACAGGGTTCTCAGCAAAGAAAAAAACACTCATCAAACATTTTTTAAAGGGAAAACCAAGAATTGTTACAATTATCAGCTACATTAGGACTTATTTGCAGCAGCTAAAGGTCTCTACTTTACAAAAGAAGTAAGAAAATATATTTTAATTTTTGAAGAAATTTAGATTTTATTTATATGTTGTTATAGACAAGGTGATAAATACTGATTAAGAATGCATTAACTGATAGCTTGGGATATAAAACACAATTCCAAAAACATAAAGAAATACAGGATACACCTCGAGTTGCTCAGATGTGAAGTTGCTATTAAAAGAAGACCTCATCTGAGCATAGAATTAATATGGCAGTCATATAACTGTCCAGACAGAAGCAAACTTATGGAGGGGGGAAGGTTGTTGAATGTTGGGTTTGAACTTTTGTTTCTCTGTATGCCTATTAAAAGACATCAAAGTCAGTGTGGTCTATAATAATGTATGGTCACCAAGAAAAGAAATCCAGGGTGGCCTGGTTGTAGGGAGGGGAAGGGTTGAAATAAAAAAGGAAAGAAAAAAAACGAAAAGAAATTCAGACTCAAATGAAACTCACTATAACATTTTTTTTTTTTTTTTTTTTTTTTTTTTTTTTTGCTATAAAATGCCACTAAATTGAATGACCTAGAAAAAAAATGAAGTTTGAAAGTTTGGGATTACTGAATGTGAGCATTATCATATAAATTTAAACACCTACACTATTTGTTTTTAATTTTTGATCTAGCTCTCTCAACACATGCAATTAAGTTGAGTGGCTATATTGAGTGCTCAAAAATTTTAAGATTACATATAAGGAAAGACGATGTAATCAGTTTGCTTTTGAAAGAAACAGAAAAGTATTACTTTTACTAAGATATGTTATTCTATCCTAAAAGATAGATTTGCTGCATGGTTTGAGTATTGGTAACATAGGGGGAGCAAGGCTTATGCAAGGAATCAGCAAAAGTTGAGCATCTGTTAATTAGCAACTTTTTCTCCTTATGTTATCATATTTAATCTCTGTCACTTTTCGTTTTTTTGTAAAATAATTTTATTTTATTTTTTAACAACTTCATTTTAATGAAAATAGAAAATTGTACAGATTTTAAGCATTTTTTGCATAAAAGTATATAATACATTTTTGTCAGTAATTGTTTTTTTTTAAAGGTTTGATAGTGTGATCAGGATCCCACCAGTTACAGTGAGCAAAAAGTACATGTAAAACAAGATGCAACCTGGAAATAGTCAAAGTTTTCTTGGTGTGTAAAGATTTTTTTTTTTAACAATGAGCAGACAGTACATGTTATACAGGGTACAACCCAGAATTTGTCAATGTGTTCTTGGTGGGTAAGAATTGAGCATGACTATTATTTTTTTGTTTTGTTTTCTTTTTTTTCTTGGACTTCATACAGTCTGTGAGTTGTTTCTGGGGCAGTGCGAGCCTCTGGTGTTAGCTTCCCACTATCAGTGACTGCATATTATGTCTGTTCTTTTGTGACTGGGATATGTCACTCCGGATGATATTTTCTAGATGCAGCAAATTTCTTAAGAATTTGGTTAAGTCATTGCTTCTGGTGGCTGAGTAGTATTCCATTGTGTAAATGTACCACAATTTTTGTATCCATTCAGCTTCTGAAGGACATCTGGGTTCTTTCCTGCTTCTAGCTATTATAAATAGAGCTGTTATGAACATTGTGGTGCATATATCTTTGTTGTGTATTAAAGTGTATCTGGGGTATATGCCCAGAAGTAAAATAGCTGGGTCTTCAGGAAGTACTATGTCCAATTTTCTAAGGTATTGCCAGACTGATTTCCAGAGTGGTTGTATGAGTTTGCAACCCCACCAACAGTGGAGAAGTGTTCCTCTTTCTCCACAACCTCGCCAGCATCTGTTGTCATCTGAGTTTTGGATCTTGGCCAATCTGACAGGTGTGAGGTGGAATCTCAGGGTTGTTTTGATTTGCATTTCCCTGATGGCTAAGGATGTCGAGCACTTCCTCAGATGTTTCTCAGCCATTCGATATTCCTCAGCTGAGAATGTTTTGTTTAGCTCTGTACCCCATTTTTTAATACGGTTATTTGATTCTCTGGTGTCTAGCTTCTTGAGTTCTTTGTATACCTTGGATATTAGGCCTCTATCTGATGTGGAGTTGGTAAGATCTTTTCCCATTCTGTTGGCTGTCATTTTGTTTTCTTAACAATGTCCTTAGCCTTACAGAAACTTTGCAATCTCATTAAGTCCCATTTGTTAATCTTTGACCTTAGAGCTTGAGCCATTGGTGTTTTGTTCAGAAAATTTTCTCCTGTGCCTGTGTTCTAATGTTGTCCCTACTTTCTTATCTAATAGTTTCAGTGTATCTGGTTTAATGTGGAGATCTTTGATCCACTTACACTTGAGCTTTGTACAAGGAGATAAGAAAGGGTCTATTTTCATTCTTTTGCATGCTGTGTGCCAGTTGGACCAGCACCATTTGTTGAATAGGCTGTCCTTTTTCCATTGAAAGTTTATGGCTCCTTTGTCAAAAATCAGGTGACCATATACCTGAGGGCTCATTTCTGGATCTTCTTTTCTATTCCATTGATCCGCGTGCCTATTTCTGTACCAGTACCATGTAGTTTTCAGCACAATTGCCTTGTAATATAGCTTGAGGTCAGGGATAGTGATTCCTGCAGATGTTTTCTTGTTGTTGAGGATGGATTTCACTATTCTAGGTCTTTTGTTATTCCATATGAAATTGCACATTGATCTTTCCAATTCCATGAAGTATTGGGTTGGAATTTTGATGGGGATTGCATTGAATCTGTAGATTGCTTTTGGTAGGATGGCCATTTTTAAAATGTTGATCCTTCCAATCCATGAGCATGGGAGTTCTTTCCATTTTCTGAGATAATCCTCAATTTCCTTCTTTAGAGGTTTGAAGTTCTTGTCATACAGGTCTTTCACTTGCTTAGTTAGAGTCACACCAAGGTATTTCATAGTTTTTGTAACGATTGTGAAGGGTACCTTTTCCCTAATTTTTTTCTCCACATGTTTGTCCTTTGAGTATAGTCTCCCCCTACCTTTTCAACATAGTACTGGAAGTCCTGGCTGGAGCAATTAGACAGCAAAAGGAGAACAAGGGGATACAAATCAGAAAGGATGAGATAAAAACTGATATCACTCTTTGCTGATGACTTAATAGTGTACTTAAGTGACCCCAAAAATTCCACCAGAGAACTTCTACAACTGATTAACAAGTTCAGCAAAGTAGCTGGGTACAAAATTAACTTTGTCAGTTTTCATAACAGAGTTACTAATACTTCTTCTGAATAGATGAGAAAACTATTCAGCAAACATCCACATTTAACAGGACAGCCCATTATCTGTATTTACTCAAAATCTCTGTCTCTACAACTACAAAGATCTGTTTGCTTTGCATCTTACAAGAATGTACATATCACTCACGAATCTTGATACTCTTCTCTTAAATGAGCCTATGACCCACGGGCTTTCTTTTGCATAAGTGGAACATCAGTGTGTTTGCGGCAAAGGAGAAGAGACAAAAAATTATTTTCAGTGAAGCAGGACATAGCAAAACAAGATCGTAAATGCTATCTAATTTGTGTACCACTTTTTTTAAGACTTTATTTTAAAAAACAAAGATAAAAAATTTTAAACATTTTTGCATAAATGTTGACAAATACAATTGTGTCAGTGCTTGGCTTTTTTTTTTTTTTTTTTTTTTTTTTTTACAATAAGCAAAAAGTACATGTAAAACAGGGTGTAACCCAGAATTTGTCAATGTGTTCTTGGTGTGTAAGGATTGAGCATGACTTTTTTTTGTTGTTGTTGTTGTTGTTTTGTTTTGTTTTGTTTTTTTCTTGAACTTCACACAGTCTGTGAGTTGTTTCTGCTTTTAACACATATCCAATGTGTATTTAACTGTATTGGGTAGGGACTTTGCCCCTGGTGTTGGAAGCCCCTATCCCCTATCTCTACAGCACACAACACTCTGGCTCATCCCATTTGGATGCACCTGAGACTTTTTCTTACAACTTAACTGGCCAATAGTGCTGGCTCAGAAATGGGGGAAATGAAGGTGCCAGGATTCTTATCCACTGGAAGCAACACTGAATTTCTAGGTGACAGGTTCACAGAGACAAAACATTTTTGCCCATAACCCATGTTCTGTTGTAAGGACCTAGACCATGCAACCATGCAAACACAGTTTACAAACATTCTTCTGTCTTAATGTTTATATAAATGGTAAATAGTGGTAATTATATATTACCAATAATCTTAGAATTATAATCCTAACACTGACATATTTGTTCAATACCTTCTAAAGAATTGTATCTCTAAAGTTTATATATTAACATTATAATTTCTAACTTTTATATAATATAATGAAAGATACTAGTATAAACTTTTAATGTATTTGAAGAATATAGGAGAAACACAGTTATATAAAATTACAACATTGCTGTAATAGAATACCTGACAACGGCCAGTTAAGGAGAGAGAGGTTTCTTTTAGCTCACAGTTGAGGGTACAGTCTACCAACGTAGGAAGTCAGAGGCACTTTGGCATTGTGGAGGATGGCCATTTCCCTTCTGTAGCCTGGAAAGAGTGGGTTAATACAAATGCACTTTACTTTCTTTATGATGCAGTCCAAGACCTTTTGTCCAATAAATGCTTCTGCTCACATTTAGAGTAAGTTTTTCATATTAATTGATCTGAATAGAATAGTCCCTCTCCAGCATTCTTAGAGGCTAATCTAACTTAGATACCCCTCACAGACACATTCAGAAACTTTTCTTATCAGTCATTATAGATTCTGTCAAGTGATAATCAGTATGAACCAACAACAAGAGAAGCAATAGAAGGGAAATTTAAAAATAGAAGGAAAAAGAGATCACACCCAGGGAACAAAACAGATGACAGTAATTGTGAAAAATCAAATAATTGCAATGAACAGAATATATGCAAAGTTAGATTCGATTCAAAGATTTGCTATGTATGTATACTCTGAACAATATAATAACTTCAACTACAATATATATATATATATATATATATATATATATGTATATATATGGTTTTTAGTTTTATAATTTTTGTATGTAAAGATGTTGTCTGTATTTAGGTATATGAATTTCATCCAGGCCCAGTGCCTGCAGAAGTTAGAAGAAGGCATCAGATTTCTTGGCACTAGATTATTTGTGGATTGTTGTGAACCACCATGTTAGCACTGGGAATCAAACCAAATCCTCTGCAAAAACAAGTGCTCTTAACTATTCAACAAATTCTTCTGCTTCAAAAGGCTCTATTTTTGTTTATGGTCCTACATCAAGAAGTATAAATAAGTAAGGGAAAATTGCAGTGAATACAATACATATCCAGTATGAGAAGAAACTTTCTCTTTTTTTATCAGATACTCTCCGTATTTACATTTGAAACATTATCCCCTCTACCCTTCTCCTGTCCCCACTCTCACTCTAATTGTCTCTAGGAAGGTGCACTCAACCACTCCACCTCAGTGCCTTGGCATTCCCCTACATTTTGGAATCATGCCCTCACTGGACCAAAGGCCTCTTTTTACATTGATTCCAGATACTGCTATTTTCTGCTACATATGCAACTGAAGACATAGGTCTCTTGAGATGTGCTCAGTGGTTGATTTTTAGTTCATGGGAGTTGAGGAGGGTTTTGTTGGTTGATAATGTTGTTCTTCCTATGAAGAACAACATTCAGCTCCTTCAGCCCTTTCTTTAGCAACTTCTTTGGGATCCCCATATTCAGTCCGATGCTTAGCTAAAATTTTCTCTTTTTTCTGACTTTTTAAAATACAACAAAATGCTATAAAATACAATTAGATAAAGTGTACACCATCATTTCAAAGTTGGCAAACAACAAACTCCAAGCAAAGTTAGACAAATCAGAAGCCTACTTGCTTACACATTCAGGCATCTCATAAAACTACCAAACTGAAATCTACACCGAATATGCAAAGATCCTGAAGCAGATACCTGTAGGTTCTTTGTATATTGTTTAAGTCTCTCTAAGTTCATATGAACTTTTCTCAGTGGTCTTAAAGGGCCAAGCAATGATGAAGTTTTCCATATAGGGAGATGATAGGGTAGTCCCAGGCAATGTGGAATAATTTTGAAATACACTGTTTTATGATGCTCAGCAATTCTGTGGACTTGTCAAGAGAAAAGTAATTAAAGGAACAAAAATTATTTTTAATTTTCTTTTATATATTCTTTCAGATATTACAGTATTCCCTCTCTCCTCCCTTACTGACTCCCCACCACCCAAGTACTCATCAAGTCCTGTTTCATTTCTCTTCAGAAAATGGCAGGCATTTCATTATTACCAGCCAAAAATGCCGTGTTAAAGTGCAGTAAGAAAGGCACCCCTCATTCATGATAAGTCTGGACTAGGCAACCAAGGCCGAAGGTGTCTGAAGAGCAAGTAATAGAGTCATAGACAGCCCCCCTGCTGCTATTGTTTTGAGTCCCAAGAGAAAAAGGATCTGCACAGCTGTGACATTATTCAGAGAGCTTAGTTCAACCCATGCAATTTTGTTCAGGACTCCCAGAGCCCTTATGAGCCCAGGTTGACTCTGTAGGTCTTCTTCTGGTTCTCTTGACCCCTGTGGGTCCTACAAGTCTTTTTACCCCTCTTAGAATTCCCTGAGTTCTGCCTAATGTTTGCCTGTGGGTTCCTGAATCTGTGAGCTTCAGTTGTTGAATGAAGAAATGTCTGATGACAAATTCAAATAGGAGATATTCATTAGGAATCATTTAAGTAGCTTTTTTTTTACAGTCATGTTTGTTTATGTTCTAGATCTCTGGCCTCCACAGCCTTTAGGTCCTGGCATTCTAAGCAATGTTATTGATGGGCACAATCTTATAGCATAGATATCAAACTAAACAAGTTATTGGTTGGCCACTCTGATAATTTCTACACCATGTTATCCACAACACATCTTGTAGGTAGGACAAATTGGAAGTAGAAGGTTTGATGTCTGGGTGGGTGTCTGTCCCTCCATTGAAAGTCTTCCCTGGTTACAGGAAATGGCCAGTTCAGTCTCTGTATCGAACATTGCTAGAAGTCATAATGCTAGGGTCATACCGGTGTATTCTCTGGTGTTTCCATTGCACTAGCTCATTCCTTGAACTGACCCCAATTCCAAGTGTCCCTCCCAGTTCCTTGTACTCTATCCTACTCACACCTGATTCCTCTGGTTCACATCACTAATCCTTATTTTATTTTATTTCACTATCCCAGGGAGATTCATTTGTAGATTGTAGCATGGTCATCTGTTACTTTAAAGCTAATATCAACTTATATGTGCATACCTTTATTTTCTTTCTAAGTCTGGACTATCTTATTAGTAATTTTTTTTATATTTCATTAATTTACCTGCAAATTTCATGATGTTATATTTTAACAGCTTGAGTAATTATGCTGTAAATGCCCATTTTCTTTATCCATTCTTCAGGTTAGGAATATCTATGCTGTTTCCAGTTTCTAGCTATTACAAATAAAGCTCCTGCAAATATAGTTGAGCAAGTCCTTGTGGTAACATGGAATATTCATTGGGTATGTAAACAGGAGTTGTATAGTTGGGTCTTGAGGTAGATCAATTCTCAATTTTCTGAGACACTGCCATATTGATTTCCAAACTGGCTGTACAAGTTTGTACTCCCACCAGCAATGGAGGAGTGTTTCCCTTGCTCCGCATTCTCACTAGCATAAACTGTATTTGAACGTTCAAGCTTAGCCATTCTGATAGATGTAAGATGAACTCTCAAACATTTTGACTTGTCTTTCCCTGATAAATAACAATGTTGAACATTTATTTTATTATATTTCATTTTATTTTTACACTCAAGATTTTCTTCCTCTCCCGGTCACTCTCTTACTGTTCCACATTCTATACCTCCTTCGGGTCTCCTGTATCCATGAGGATGTCTCCAAACCTCACACCCCTCCAGACCTCTAAACTCCATGGGGCCTTCAGTCTTTTGAGGGTTAGGTGCATCCTTTCTAACTGAACCCAAAGCTGAGAGTCCTCTGTTGTATATGTGTTGGGGCCTCATATCAGCTGGTGTGTGCTGCCTGGTTGGTGATCCAGTCCTGAGAACATATTTTAACTGATTTCCCACTATTTGAGATTTGCCTGTTAGGAATAATCAGTTTAAATCTGAATTCCATTTTTTTAATTGTATTATTTGGTAGTTGTCTAGTTTCTTTTTTCCTTCTTTTTTTTTTTTCTTCCCACTTCTCTGATTATTGTTTGTATTTGGGAAAGCTGACAAGCATGGTCTTAAGCCTTTTCCTGAATCAAGATTTCCTAGCATGCGATGGTTCTCTAGTCAAGGCGCTGTGTCTGGGAGTCCGCGGCAGCTCCCTGCGAGCTGCTCTCAAGTCCAGCAAAATGTGCAACTGGTTTTATGAAAAAAGCGTTGTGAAGTATGGTGCCTATTTTTTTCCCCTTTGTAAAGATAAGAAAGCATGTTTCTAACTCTTTTTTTACATACTCTTTTTTTGATTACATTTTTTTTGTGTGTGTGTAGGTGGGATTTTCCAGCAGTGTTCACAAGTTTGTCCTCTTGCAATTCGATTCACACCACTGAGCAAAGACATTAATTTTGCATTTTTATGACCTTTTTGGAAGCCTGTGAAAAAATATTTCGTTTTTCCCCTCCTGTTTGTGATATCAGTTGATAACATGAAACTTTTCTTGCAGCTAGTGAAAGGGATTATTTTTAAGTATTTGCTTTTTTTTTTCCTCCTTTACATTTAAGTATGACTTTTGCACATTTGACTTTTGTATTTAAAAACCCGAGATAATTTTATGATAGATATCCTGATATCTATATCTATATTATCCCTTCTTCCTCCTTCTCCCCCTCCCCGTAAATCAATTTTCAAATGATGGCAGTGGAAGGTTTTTCTGGAAAAACAAATGAAGTGAGGTTTGGTTTCCTTGTCAACGGAGGATGAAGTGAACAGCACAGCAGCTCGAAGAGAGCAGGTACTTGGCCCCCTCGGTGGCGTTCCCCGGGAGTGTGATGGCAGCGCTGGCCAAGAAATCTGTGTGCGCGCTTGTGTGCCTGTGCGAGGGTGTGTGCACATGTGCGCGCCGGTTCCTGGCTGTGTCTGAGCCCGCAATGGGGAAAGCCGCGCCGGGAGCCAGAACCAAAGTGCTCTCCAGGCCGCGATGGTTGTGAAGATGCGCACACCCAGTTGTCTAGTTCCTTAAGAATTTGTTTTTATGTAGTTCCGGAATTAGTCATCTGCCAGGTGTATAGTTTGTGAAAACCTTTCCCTATGCTGTATGCTGAGTTTTGCCCTAGTGATGTGTCCTTTGCCTTACAGAAGCTTTTCAATTTCATACATTTGCATTTATTAGTCATTAAATGTAAATTATTTACATTTCACATGTTATCTAGTATCCCCTTCACAATCTCCTCACAATGTTAGATCAGTACCATTTGTTGAAAATATTTTTCATTGTATTATTTTGGATTGTTTATTTTAAAAAGTAAGGTATCCATAGGTGTGTAAATTTATAGCTGGGTCTTTTCATTGATTTTATTGATCAAGATGTCTCTTCTTATGCCTTTACTATGGTATTTTTATTACTATAGAACTTTAGTGCAGCTTGGGATCAGGAATGGCAATACTTCCAGACATTCTTTTATTGTACATGATATTCTTTGCTGTCCTGCATTTTTTTAAGTTCACATGCATTTGGGGGACAAAGTTCTAACAATAAGATTGTGTCACTACATCTGTGTAACATTTTTCTTTTTTTATGTTGGGGTACCTCATTTCTCTGGAATCTAGCAGCTTTGCTCACATACTTAGACTATTCAGTAAACACCAACCCATTTACAAGAGCTGGAGAAATTTATTTAATGTCCCAAGAGTGAGGGCTTGATTCAATCCCATTAACCAAAGAAGAAAGCAGGCATGGACAGTGATACATAGTTTAACCATTTTCCTCTAAAGGGAGCCCTGACAGGCAAGTCCTGGCTATAGTAGCTCCTGGAGGAGAACACAGGGATTCACACACACACACACACACACACACACACACACAAACACACACACACACACACACACAAATCATTACAGAAAATAACATCAGAAAGAGGGTCTGGTGACTTGTTGTTATTTAAAATTATATTGACCATAAAACATAGAAAAAAAATACAAGTTTCAGAAAGTCTGGCTTTTGGTTTCACCTTACCTATAAGGAGATGTTTGACCTCTAAATGTCAGGTAAACAGGCTACAAATGTGGAGCTTGACCAGTGCTAATGAGTCTAATTCCAGGTTCAAGAAGAGACTTCAAATAGCTGTTTCAGATTTATTAAAACTGAGCATAAATATTTCTATGTTTGAACTTTTCTAAGAGAATGCACATAGTTTTAATCAGGATATAAAAGAAGAATATTGTACGAAACATTGTAAGAATTGTCAAATGGCATAATGTGGAAGCTCCTACTATTTGTGAAATCTCTTGATCCGTGAACAACAAAGGTAGACAGATTTGTTTGTTTGTTTTTTTCTTAAAGCATGCTTGCCCATTTAATAAGTATCAATATTCTACATAAATTGAAAAATGTTCTTGCAAGTGGTTCACATATGGGGACAATTTGAATTTTTGACACATAACAATTAGCATCATACCATATTGATGTTTCAGATCATGTTTATGGAAAATAAAATACATTTTCCTCTTATAACAGAAAACTCACATCTGGAAGACAAATTTTCTCCCAAGTCCTTCTATAGAATATAACAATATTGCAAAATTATATATAAAAAATTAAGGTAATAAAAGGTAGTTTTATTTTTTGACAACAAGCTAAAGTGTATTTATCCATTTAATTCTTTGCAATTTTTAAAATCTAAAACACATAAAAATAAATAAGCTAAAATAGTGAGAAATACATTTCTGTGATTGCCTTTGCATATGTGGTCCACATACACATATGCAGAAAAGATACTCTTACACAAATATGTTTTGAGGCTGATTCTATTAATCATATTTTCATTTTGGGAGATTTTATAGATTGGTTTCTTGAATATCTTTCTTTTAACAACTTTATTTTACAAAACAAAGATAAATGTACAGATTTTAAGCATTTTTTTGCATAAAATTATACAATACATTTTTGTCAGTACTTTTTTTTAGATTTTAAAATAATTTTTACATAAAACTGTATGAATATATTTTTTAGTCAGTACTTGATTTTTTTAAAGGTTTGATAGTATGCATTGAAAACTTAATAGTTACAATGAGCATAAAGTACATGTAAAACAATATGTAACATGGAAATAGTCAAAGTTTTCTTGTTGTATAAAGATTTTTTTTTGTTTTGTTTTGTTTTGTTTTCTTTATTTCTTGGACTTCATACAGTCTGTGAGTTGTTTCTGGGGCAGTGCAAGCCTCTGGGGTTAGCATCCCACTATCAGTGACTGCATATTATGTCTGTTCTTTTGTGACTGGTTTATCTCACTCAGAATGATATTCTCTAGATGCAGCCATTTTCTTAAGAATTTGGTCAAGTCATTGTTTCAGGTGGCTGAAACAATTCCATTGTGTAAAAGTACCACAATTTTTATATCCATCCATCCACTGAAGGACATTTGGGTTCTTTCCAGCTTCTGGCTATTATAAATAGAGCTGCTATGAACATTGTGGTGCATATATCTGTGTTGTGTACTAAGGTGTCTCTGGGGTATATGCCCAGAAGTGGAATAGCTGGGTCTTCAGGTAGTAATATGTCCAATTTTCTGAGGTATTGCCAGACTGATTTCCAGAGTGGTTGTATTAGTTTGCAACCCCACCAACAGTGGAGAAGGGTTCCTCTTTCTCTGCAACCTCGCCAGCATCTGTTGTCATCTGAGTTTTGGATCTTGGCCAATCTGACTGGTGTGAGGTGGAATCTCAGGGTTGTTTTGATTTGCATTTCCCTGATGGATAAGGATGTTGAGCACTTCCTCAGATATTTCTCAGTCATTCGATATTCCTCAACTGAGAACGTTTTGTTTAGCTCTGTACCCCATTTTTTAATAGGGATGTTTGATTCTCTGGTGTCTATCTTTTTGAGTTCTTTGTATACCTTAGATATTAGGCCTCTATCTGATGTGGAGTTGGTAAAAAACTTTTCCCATTCTGTTGGCTGCTGTTTCAATTTTCTTGACAATGTCCTTAGCCTTACAGAAACTTTGCAATCTCATTAAGTCCCATTTGTTAATCTTTGACCTGAGAGCTTGAGCCATTGGTGTTTTGTTCAGAAAATTTTCTTCTGTGCCTATATGTTCTAAAGTTTTCCCTACTTTCTCATCTAATAGTTTCAGTGTATCTGGTTTAATGTGGAGATCTTTTATCCACTTACACTTGAGCTCTTGAATATCTTTAATAAAACTAAAACTATAACCAAAATCTAGTTCACACAACTTTTAAGAAGAGTTTTGTTGCATGGCCATCAGTGCTTGAAAGTCTATGTACCTTCTTTAGCGTGGGACACTGAGTGGGGTCCATGGAAATCCAGTTATATCATGGGCTGAAGCTCAGGAGACATATCTCATCAACTGCTGGTTGTGTAAGGCATGGAAGAGAATTGTATGACTTGAAGGTTCAGTATCTTTCAACCAAGTGTACATTTACGCAGTTGTTCATATTTCACATGCATACTATTTCTCTTAAACAGTTCATATTGCTTACAGCTTGCTTTTTCTGCACTGTAATCATGTCTACTAGAGGAATAGTGTCATGAATTTTGGATATGTTTTAACTCGTGTGAGAATTAGTGTTTTTCAGACACCAAACAGATTGATTCATCTCTATATTTTGCTCAAGAGCAACAACATAATGTTAGATGACAATCATGGCCATATATTTGTTGTTTGAATTAAGAGCAAAGTGCAGGTTATACAGAGTAGATGTTTGATTTAAATCTTCTTTAAAATATATAAATAATTGAAGCCACAAATGTATGGATAAATGTTCTAAACACCATATATAAGAAAAAATTATGTGGAGTTTCTTTGAGAAAATAATATTATTTTAAATTAAAAATAATAACACCAGGAAAGTTTTAGAAACACTTTTTGTTTTTAATTTAAAAAACTAGAGAACAGTGTAGAATATTTAAATTATCTCATTCTGATTTTTAGTACATTGAAGTATATTTTAATTACAAAATGATTAAATCAAAATTTAATACAATATATGCATATTCTTCATTATTATTTATGTGCACTGTTTTAAAAATGATTATATTAATTTTCTTAAATATTAAGGCAGAGAAATTACAGTTTTGATTTAATTAAATCCCTATATGAATTATGCCACTGTTTACCTTCACTTTTTCTTTGAATGAAGGCTAGTGGATTATTAACGATATAAACTTACACTGTGTTTTAGTGTATATGCATCCCTAAACCTTCTGAAATTGAAAAATAAGAAAAATATATTTAATGATTTTGATAAATAATTGTGTCTATAGAGACTTAACGATGTGGAGTTCTATTATGTTAGGTAATTTTGGTAGATTTCAGTCATGTGAAGCAACTAAATACCTCATAAGGATGAGGAAAGATGGTGCCATTCAAGCTTCAGCATTCTATTTGTTCTTGAAAGCTTTCTTCTGAAAATGTCTTTTATTTCTCTCTCTTGTGTAAGTGTTTAATGAAACTATTCCAAGCTTGCCATTATTTAAGCATTAATTTACAACTAATAAATAATGTTTTTATTTGAAAAATGAGGGATCACATTCGAAGGTAGTGCTGATTCTAAAGATGCTGTATCACTTATTCCTAATTATACCAATGTGTCCTCATTGACAAAGACTCACAAATGCTTATTCCCCATAGGTATGTAATGTTTCTAAGCAAAAGAGTAATTAAAAAAAAGCAGATTAGTAAGGAAGTTATTCTACTAATCTATTCTTGAGATCTTTCCATTTTACATGCTTTGTATATTCCTTGCTGCCATTCATTTATTGATGAGTATTACCCAATATTTTCAGTTAAGATTATGCCATTTTTACTTGTCATTCATTCTAATTAATAATCACTTTGCGGCCTTTTGGCTAAGATCAAGTGTATTCTAATTAATAAAATATGTTTATTTTACTCTTTATGCATTTAAATAAAATCATGGATGTTTGCAAAATTACATATAGTGTTTTAAGTATACACAAGATTTATATAAAGAACATGTTAAATATATAAGTATACTTTGTCCCAATGAAATAGCTGATAATTTCAGTATCATTCACCTAACCTAACATAGCTTAAAATTGTCCTTCGTCTTTGTACATCTGCCTTCTCCACAGTTATATTTTCTAGTATGTTTCTTAAAACACTCTTAGTAATTGTGGCAAAACATGCAGAGATGGAGTCATTACAATCTTTGGGAGCTGATGATTCTGAAAATGCTTTGGAATAATGTGGTCTCCATTTAACGTTTCAACATCTGACATCATTTGTACCTTGACAAGACCTCTGATATCTGCGTGTGACCATTAAACTTCATGACTAACCATTCAGTGTGGTACTTGATCCATAGAGCCAGGCTCTTGCCAAGGATAAAACCAGGCTCTGCACTCATAATTGCTTCCTGGCTTCTTCACATTTCTTTGCATCAATGTTAATGATAGCCTTGAAGCCCTCAAAGAAGACTTTAGCATTTCTATCTTGTAGCATGAAATAATGCCTGATGATGGTTAATTGACAGCATCAAGAGAACTTATTGCAAAGTTTTAACCAATGCTCATCATACAGATAGGACCGTCTTCATACTTTATGTAAATCTCTATAACAGTAACTCTATCCATCGCACGTATAATATGGATGCTATGTTTGCATGTATGCTAAACATAGTAATGCACATACTTGGTTTAAGGAAGAAGACTCTTTTCATGATTTGATTGGAGTTAATGTGAGATAGAATTTGAAAACTGTAGTTTGTCAGTGTTGCTCTGTATGCTAGCAGCATTCTTCCTGCTCCATGCTCTTTGTTTAATTGAGTATCTTTTAACTGGAAGTTCAGGTATTTCTCAGTATCAACATCAAGAGCAAATGGTGGAAAACTAGTCTACATCCTTGTTTAATGCTGTGAGATGGTATGCTTACCAACAATAATGACTCCAGAGTCTGTTTCTTTATAGAACTTTTTTCATTTAGTTACAATGTACTCTGATTCATAGCCATCACCTTTGATCCCATTTTCTACAAATGCAGAATTATAAATCTATGACACATTTCAGGCCTACTGACATAAGAATATCTGGCCTTTTTTCCTTGTTTTGTTTCATTCATTTTAGATTTGCAGAATAGTTTCAAAGATACTCCTGATACTACACATTTCTTGTGAGTAACAAACACCGCTGGCTCTTACTTTTACCACATGATCATTAGTCTTAATTTATAAATTGACTTTCAGATTTAGAGTACCGTTTTCATTGTGGGTTTTTGCTTGTGGGGGGGGCAGATATTTCTCAAACTCATTTTTCATGTGTAGTTACACTTTACTCTGTAAGGTTTCATAAGTTTAGGCAATAATATGACTTCATGTACTGAGAATTAGGCCATTATACTGGTGTGATAATTAATTTTGATTGTCAACTTGTTCTTGAATGATATATACCCAGAAGAGCAGCAAAATAAATACCTAAGATATATGAAAGCTTTTTCCAGAAGCAAAAAGAATATAAGATTAACACTACTGGAAATTAGTTAATGTGGAGCAGTGAAGTGGAGGAAGAGGAGAATTATTTGAACAAGTTAGTTCCCTGCAGATATATACTTTAGGGATAGATCTTGAAGTTACTTCTTTCTGTGACTCCTTGTCTTCCTCCTGGCTATCTGCTATGATCTACTATAGTTAAGTATCATTGTAACTTCTTTCTTGACAAAAATTAAAAACCATGAGGCAGGTAAATATTTCCCCCTGTTTTGTTATTAGATCACAGCAGTTATTATGAACATAATAAATACAGAAGATTCCAATTGTTCTCTGAACAGTTATGTTTGCCATATTCAAGTTTTTCTCCCAAATGCCCAAGCACTGGACCATGTCTTTTTGACTTGCTATCCATTATAATTGAATGCAGAAGAACATCTGAGTTATTTTACCATGCAGTAATTTATTGATAAATCAAATGACATGGGCCCTTTTGCATATATATATATATATTGCAAATATATATATGCTTGTCATCTGCTCTTTTTTTTATTGATACTCTTTTCAGAAATTCTCTCTGACTAGTAGCAAGTTGTTGGGTTTCTATTAATTTGAATATTTGCTATGTTGAGTCTTTCGGATATTTTTGACATGTGTACCTTGCTTTTTAAGTGTCTTTAATGTTTTCACTTAAAATCAGAAATTTTGATCCAACGGCAGAGTTTAGCATATAGGACTAATGGCCAGAAACCCTTGTTAGCTGAGCTCCATTGCAGTAACCACTTGGAGAATGAAAAGCACTGACTGTGAACTTGTTCTCTAACTGAAAGAAACAGAAGCACACACACACACACACACACACACACACACACACACACACACACACACACACCACAAACACAGGTGTATGTACACATACACACATGCATGCACAATAAGTAAATTCAAGCAATAATTAGGAAATTTAAGATATAAAAATATTACTGGCCACAGTCAGCAAATATGGAAAGCCTTTTGGCATATTCAAACATATAAACTTTCGTGCAGTTTTAATTCTCCATCTTTGACAAAACCAAGAAAGTTTAAACAATCTTCTATGAATGTGTTCAACAATCAACTAATTGAAGAGCAATTGTTTTTAGTGTATTTAAAACTAAAAGCCTTAGTCTGTTCAACTGGATGAATTTTGTGACAATACCACATAGAAAAGATTATCATAGCTTTATCGTATGTGCTGAAATCTGGCAAATGACTCCTTAAAACTTAATTCTCTTTTCTGTGTATTACTGGTTAGTCTGTCTTGAGATTTGAGTGCTTGTAAATAAATGTGCCATTATTTACTAGAGGACCGACTGGACTTGGACAGTGGTCATGATTAATATATGTTATGGTATAGAAACAATTGGCATTTGATATGATTTAGTCTTTCAATTTGTAAACATAAATTATATTACAACAGTCTCTTTTTTCTTTGAGAATGTTCTGGTCCATTCTGTAGAAAGACATACTTGCTCGATTATGTGTATCTGACAACTTGTGCAGCTTGTGATATGAAAAAGAAAAAAATTGTGTTAATCAAAACAGATCCTATCAACCAAAATAAATATAAAATGTTCTAAATTTTTTCAGACAAATTTTATAAGAAAGTTATTAGGAAAGTATTTGACTTAACCTAATTATGACTATTCATCTAGTAGATAGTAAATAATTAAAATTAAAATGCAGAAGATGCCTATGTATGGTAAATGAAGAAAGAGGTCTAAGATATGGGATAACACTGGAAGGTAAAATGCACTAATTAGAGAGTCAAATAAAAAGGGCCTATACCTAAAATGAAGCTAAGCTACTTTGGGGAATATGAAAAATATTGAATGATTAAATGTAATTTTAAATTAAAAGAATTACAAGAATTGTAATGTGATTGAAGGATCAACAGAGCACGCTACACCACTTCCTCACTCCCTGTAAAATTCCACAAATGGTTAAACCCGTGAACTAGACACAACAGAGCAATAGTTCTCAACCAGTGGGACAGGATTACCCAAAAGCCTGTTAGAAAACAAGAGTATTCTACCGTTCACAGCAGTAAAAAAATCTACAGTTCTGACGTAGTATCAAGAATAATTTTATGACTGGGGGTCACCACAGAATGACAAAGTGCCCTAAAGTGTCAGTGCATTAGGAAGGTTAAGAACAACTATGATGGTGTTTCAACCTAAGACCTAGCAAGCATCATGTTAACAGCTTTCTATTTGGTCTAAGAGTTGCAAATTTTCAGTATTTCACCTAGTTCCATTTAGCATGTTGAAGAATATTTTCTTCGAGACTAAAGAAATTCTTTGTTGCCATTAATGTTTCAAAATTTACCTGAAAGTCAAAACTGACAAAAACACAAGAGAGACAGCAAATATTCCAAAACAATTATTTGCTTGTTAACAAGCAAACAAAAGGTTGCTTTAGAAAAGATCCTATTTTTTAATTTCAGAAAAATATTGTTTCTGAAATCCCCAAAAGTAACTGAACCATGATCCATCAGCTACTGGTAATGAATTCTCCTACAAAGACATGATTTATTCCCAGAGCACTAACAAAAGCTGGAATGCTCCTGGGAACTTTATGCTGCAAAAGAATCCTATCTTATTAGCTGCAGAGCCATACTTACAATGAATAGTCATGAGCTTCATATTTAATAATGAAAGGTTGTTTATCTATTATATACTAGATAGGAAATGGATGAATCATCCCTTATTTCTTCTGAAAGATATCATTATATTTTCTTCAAATTTGAGCCCCGGCTTTGGTGTTTCAAACTCATGGTGCTTTATCTAATTGTAGCATTGCCTTACACATTTGCATACACACAAATCAGAGACAAATGAACTGTCTTCTCTAAACACAATAGGGACTAACATCTAACATTTTGGCAATCATAAATTTTCACATTGGTAAATAATTAACATTTATTCAAAAAGTATTCTGCCTGATGATTCTTAACAAATCCTTCCATTGTTAGATGCACAAAATGTTAATTATTAATACTAAATTTAAAATACAAAATGGTTGGTGTGCAAATAACTTTCTTATACCTGACTTTATTATTCTATTTAAAGACAGCTGATGTATGAAAACTCATAAATATTAAAACAAGTTTAAAAATAAACGCAATGGCGCATTGCATATATTCAAATTCATAGCATGGTCAAATATATACTTATAATTATGTGGGCTTTCTTTCACTTTAAGACATATAAAAACTCAGAGTCTAAATTTGCAGTTGGAAATATGGGAGGTTGTCCATAAAATAATATTATGATAGAATAGCAATATAGTCTGTCTTTATATTCACTATTATTTTAAGATGCTGATGGGAACGCACATGTATAAATTATATTACTCATATCAGTGATGCCATTCTTAACCCCTTTCTAAAAGTTTGATTATCAGTGACATTCAAAAAAATCAAGAATTGCCATAGAAGTAAGTATCTTATCAAATTTTGATTAGTGAGAACTACAGCAACATTTTAGACTCACAATTTCTTTTTTTTTAAACAACTTTATTTTACAAAACAAAGATAAATGTACAGATTTTAAACATTTTTTGCTTAAAATTATACATTTTTGTCAGTACTTTTTTTCAGATTTTAACATAATTTTTACATAAAACTATATGAATATATTTTTTAGTCAGTACTTGATTTTTTTCAAGGTTTGATTGTATGCCTTGAAAACTTAATAGTTACAATGAGCTAAAGTACATGTAAAACAAATGTAACATGGAAATAGTTAAAGTTTTCTTGTTTTGTAAATATTTTTTTTGTTTTGTTTTCTTTATTTCTTGGACTTCATACAGTCTGTGAGTTGTTTCTGGGGGAGTGCAAGCCTCTGGGGTTAGCATCCCACTATCAGTGACTGCATATTATATCTGTTCTTTTGTGACTGGGTTATCTCACTCAGGATGATATTCTCTAGATGCAGCCATTTTCTTAAAAATTTGGTTAAGTCATTGTTTCTGGTGGCAGAGTAGTATTCCATTGCGTATATGTACCACAATTTTTGTATCCATTCATCTTCTGAAGGACATTTCAATCAACCATTGTAGATAAACCAACATGACATTTAGATCTAATGTCATCTAATAGGCGACTTTGAGAACCTTTTTAATGCACAGATATTTTATTAAGCATGGCTATACATAAGTATATAATTATGTTTATATGTCCTCAATTACAAACAACACATACATGCCTTAAAAGTAAAAATATAGCATAGCTGTGAACTTTATCACTTATTCTTTGAAAATTAAGGACTTTTCTAAGACTTCATTTATGTAAGTTTGGCAGAATCATAATCTACATAATTTACATCTACCTTTATGGATACTGTAACAGTGTCCATTACTAATGTAATAGTTATTATTTATTTGTGTTTCCTAAATTATATTCTTAAGCCATCCTACTTTGTAAAATGTGGAGAAAGAATTACACTTTATTTGCTCTTGTTTTTTTTTTTTTTTAACCACAAATATGAACACAACTAAAAGATATTTACTTATATGTTGCTAGGAAATTCTGTAGTGATTTGGACAGTTATATTCAAACTTTCCAATATTAGTGTGTTGACACAAGAATCATCTCCGTAACTATACTGCGTGAGAATTACATTAAGAGTAAGAACAGCTAAGGTGAAACAGATTTCTTGATGGGGCTGTCAAATTAGCCCAGAATCACATAGCCTAGGAGAAGCCACTGACTGGAGGCAGTGTTCAAATTGCAGTACAAGTAAATGTATTATGCAGCATTGAGAAAAGAGACCTTATACTCTGAACTACAAGTACATACCTACATTTGCTTTGTGTATTACTCATTGAAGGAGGTGTAATATTGTACATATGCTATGTGTATTTATGGTAATCATTAATAATTATTTTAATCCAAATAAGTATATCAATTGAGGCTTTCAGGGGTGGATAAAAGCTTAACTGTTCCCAATATTCGACATGTTTGAAAAAAAAGAAGCAATTTTACAGTGGGAAATGGAAGAGACTTCCATAGAAATATACAAACATGTAAAACACATACCTAAGAACAGTCAGAGAAAACAGGAATAAAACCCTGTGGGGGAAAATGGCATATGGGGAATAAGATAAAACCATACAGTTTAATATGTAGTTACAAGAGGCATGTGATTTGTAAAAAGTAAATATTTACTCGATCAAAAATGCATATCTGGTTAGGGACTGACAGTAGAGAACATTTGCACATATCAAAATAAGCTTCAAGGAATAACAAAAAAAACATAAAAACATAAAAGTGTGTAATTCCAAATGAAATGAATGTTACATTTTCATTAGCATCATATGATGTTAGGAGAGTCTCGCTGTCTTGATATCTGTGTTACTGAGTTATGTGCCTAGATTTTTTTAAAGTCATATATCAATATATCTATTATAACTGTGATAGTTAGACATTGAGGTCACTGCAGATCAAATTTTCAGGTCACCTGCAATTACAAAGGACAGTGCTGATGCTTTATGAAGCTCTGGGTTGGTTCGATTCAGTTAAATGGATTCTGGATGGTTGATAAAGGATGTGCCTATATTGCTCTATGCAGTAACACAGTAGACCAGAAAAAAGTTAACTAATAATTCTATTCAAAGTAATTTTGTACCAGAGCAAAAAGAATGTTTTCTATGAGGTTCGATTGAAATTATAAGTAGAAGATTCTGATATCTCAAGCTTGTGATACATTGATTACATCATTATTCCATATCTTTAAAAAATAGATAAATTGGTTAATGTTGAGAATAGAATTTTAATTTTAACCACAGATGTAAAAATGTGACAAGTAATACCTCAGTCTTTGCATTTTGCAATTTGTTATTTTAGCATATTATCTAAGTATAGCTATATACCTCTCACCAATTTCACTATTGAATTTCATATATTTTAAGGGTTCTGAAATTCCATTTAAAGATTTAGAACATATTTTTCTTTCCATAGAATTTCCTTGGAGTCAAAATGAACCTTTGCCTGCTTCTACTACTTTCTTATTCTATGTAACCAGGTTGGTTTCAGAAAGATGTAACATGTACATGCCAATATATGTAGTTTGAATATCTACTTCTCTTTTCTCATTCTTTCCCTCCCTCCCTCCCTCCCTCCCTCCCTCCCTCCCTTTCTCCTTCCCTCCCTCCCTCCCTCCCTTCCTCCACCCTTGTATATGTGTGTGTGCACAGATGCATAGTATAATTTGCCCCATTTTCAAAGAAGTATTACTTATCAATATTATGTAAAACAACTGTGGTGGTGCCTCAGTAGTTCTGAAAAGGTCTGGTGTTACATTATCAGATCTCAAAAATCTGTAGTTCCCTAGGATCCAGTCAATTCTTAATGATTTCCCCAGAACCTACAAACTAGCTGGTAGTCCATAAGAAATTTGAACTCACATACAGTTACTTTGATCATAAAATCTTGTCCCAAGTTTAAATATTCTTTGTTAACTAAGCATTGGTAACTAATATCTTGGTAACATAAAGTCCTAAATCCACCTAGTAAAATTCTATTCACACAAATTTTAAACATTTATTTTTGTTTCAAATTAAGTTTTGAAGTATCCTTAAAACTAATCCATCTTTTGGCATAAAGTTTATAGTCTAACAATAAATGTTTGTTTATATTTCAGCACAATAAGATTTTAAATATAACTTTGTCTTAGTCAGGGTTTCTATTTATGCACAAAATATCATGACCAAGAACCGAGTTGGAAAGGGAAAGGTTTATTCAGCTTTTACTTCCATATTGCTGTTCATCACCAAAGGAAGTCAGGACTGGAAGCCAAGCAGATCAGGAAACAGGAGCTGATGCAGAGGCCATGGAGGGATGTCACTTACTGGTTTGCTTCCTCTGGCTTGCTCAGCCTGCTTTCTCATAGATCCCAGGCCTACCAGTCCAGGGAAAGCAGCACCCACAATGAGCTGCTCATCTCTCCTTGATGACTAGTTGAGAAAATGCCTTACAGCTGGATCTCATGGAGGCATTCCTCAACTGAGGCTCTTTTCTCTGTGATAATTTTAGCTGTGTCAAGTTGACACAAAACTAGCCAGAACAAACTTAAAATGCAGAACTAAAAATATGTAGTCATAAAAATGTAACTGTAATCCATGTCACTATAATTGAAAGCTATGTTAAGATTTACTCTAACTCTAAATTCATAGCATCATGATTAATAACATGTAATAATATAACAATATATTATACTTGGATAATTTTTATTCTTTGAATTAGGAACTGTCTTCAGGTAAGATTCAATGTAGGTGTCCATTTAAATTATTACAAATATAGGCAAGTCTGTAAATTAGAAAATAATCACACAAGAAAGATGACCAGAAGAGCAAGAAGCTTGAGAAAAGCCCTCATCTTTTTTATATCTTAATAAAAACAACATTTTTGAAATGAAAGGAACCTTTTTCCCCCACTCCTTTTTAATTAGAGACTTGCCTCTGGTTTCATAGATTAAGCACTTTCTTTTCCTTTGAATGGCGAACAAAGGATCTGGGGACTTGAGCAAGGTCTGTTGCCAAGCCAAGCTGGAAGTGAAGCTCCACCAGATCCTTCCAAGTTTCTTCTTAAAAAAGTGTGAGTGGCTGGCGTCTCTTGACTCTAGAGCAAGACTCTGCTGGAACTGAGTGAAGTAAATGTGAAAATTAACAGGTTAATGCATTTCTGTTTGTTAAAAATATTCTGTGTCTGAGAAATACCACTCTCCAGCATTTCTGCCAAAACATAAATTAACTCCCAGTAATGACATCAAGAAGATAGCTGTGTTCAGTAAATGGGGTAGGCTACCATATGGCTCTGATGTTAGTGTGAAGTTAATCACAAACTACATGATAGGTCATCTTATAATTCCATAATAAACTGTACATGACACTTTCTGCACAGCATGCATATTTTGATAGCATTAACCTTTAGGGGAAAATAAATTAAAAATCCTTGATCAAACATTGGTATGAGGACAGTGCTTCAGAAAGGTACAGTCAGCTGTTTCCACCCTCAGAATTTCCTCAGCTATGCTCTCCCACTATGAACATATTGGATGAAAATTCAAAAAAAATATGTATCAGAGAGTAAAACTTAAATTAGTTGTGCACCAAGTTCTAGGATGAATCTTTGCAGAGGGCTGTACAAGCAAGTGGAAGTAGATTTTTGCCCTACATGCTTAAGTTTCTATCATTTGCTGGTCTCACGGTTTTCTAGTGGTCCTCCTGTGACCCATGGTGGAATCCTTTCTCACTGGATGCTACAGTTGGGACTATGTTGCATATGTCCTGCATGTTGAGATACACTTGTAAATCTAAACCCTGAATGTCCTTGGTGATAAAAATCAACCTTTCTTAAAAGAAGTACTGGACAGTTTGTATCACCTAGCAAGATGCTTGTAATAAATTTGACTTAGTATCTAAAGCAGTAGCTGGAGAAATTCAGAGGCATTCTAACTTTTCATGAATGAAGGGTACCTGCCCCTTTTCAATTGTCAGATACAGCTTAACAACAAGTAGTTTTGTTGTCCCCTAGTGAATTTTGCAATACATATGCTAAATTATATTCAGACTTTCAGGGAAATCAGCTGTCCAACACATGATTCTCTTCTAATCTAAATCATGGGAAACCTAAGTTCGGATATTTGAAAAGTCAGAAGTACCTTCTGTCTAATCTTCAGATGGAAAAAAAGTGACAGCCAATGCTGGGGTTGAGCATTGAAACATTGTCCAGAATCTTAAAGTAAACTGATCATGGGAAACCTAAGTTCGGATATTTGAAAAGTCAGAAGTACCTTCTGTCTAATCTTCAGATGGAATAAAAGTGACAGCCAATGCTGGGGTTGAGCATTGAAACATTGTCCAGAATCTTAAAGTAAACTGATCAGGTTAGTTTTCTTTAAAACTGAAGGAAATATTTTCTCTTTATTCTCTGCTATTTCAAATGCAAGGCAACATGTGAACTCTATTTAATTCACACATCATTTGAGATGTTTGTTCAGACTGATTACTTCTACTTTCAGAGTGCGCTATAAACAAATACAGAAATTAGTTGATGTTGCCCTGCTCAAATGGTCTTTTCTTGGATATGTGACATTTAATTTGATTATTCATGAATATTTTAATGATGTGTTTATTACATGCCAGTATTAGACCTGGAATACTAAAAATGCAACCAATCACATAATGTTGATAGCAAGTTTCTATTTCCAATTTATAGAGGAAAGAAGACACAAATAAGAAGACTTTAGAAGGAGCATTTTGTTTCATGCTGATAAACCTTTGGCTACATTTCTATGCGAAGGATAATTATTTTCTAAATTCAATACCACATATAGGAATGAGTTTTTCCAACTTTCACCCCAATTAAAGCAATGATTCATCGATCTCACATAAATGAGATACATTAATGATTAATAGATGAATGGTTGTTCATTTAAAATGTGATCAACTTCACACTGATTTTTCATTTGAGTTTTATGATAAATTAGCCATAGGCTATTGCAAAAGTTGTAGGAAGCTAGTGAAGTTGTGAATGTTAATTTGTTTTCGGTTGTGGAAAATTTTAATCTCAATCCAGGGCTTCTACTCCAACTTTGATTATTCAGTTTATCACCAATAGAGCTGGGCAAATATCTGTCTTCTGTGCTATTAGATCTATTTCTCTGACAGTAACCCCACTATATGATTTGTTATATTTTGTCTGGGATATTTTTAACTTCTACAATCAACCTCATGTATGGCCATTACTTTAATATTCTTACCCCATGGTGTCTTCTCTCTTCGTCGTCATCTCTCTCTTCATATTCTTCTCAGAACTCAAGCCCAGGAACCCCAAACACCAATATGTCTCTTCTGCCTTGATATTATTAGCTGCCAGCTTCTTTATTTAACCAATAGCTTTAAATTGAGGAGCAAAGTCACATTGTACATGAAGATTTTCTCATACATTCCATCGACCAGGCCTTGAGGGCCAATATTTATCATTACAATACATATGAAAGATCAAACTTCAACAATTTTCATTTAGACTGAGCTCTCTGAGGGTGAAGAAATGATCCATAGGACAGCACAGGACTTTAGAAAATCACGGGCCAAGGACTGCTAATGAAGTATGGAAAGAAGTGAGACATACAGAAATGAGGTACACTGTGAAAATATAAATGTCTAACCACAACTTAGATGGTTTCTGTGAACAGACTCAATAGGAGTCAGTCATGTTTGAAGATTTACCATAGCACTTCTCCTACCCTCCAAACTCTAGCAACCAGAGTGACTGGTAGATGGCACCAGTGCTCTTGTGGGCAGACATGAAAGATGGAGAGGCAGAGAGGGGACGTAGTTATCAGGATCTATCTACCATGTTTAATGGTCATAACCTGGAACTTTTATAGAGTATAGGCTGCATGGCTGATGAGAACCAGGAATCTGCCTGTATCTCCCTCCCTAGTTTTGAGATTACAAACGCATGCTACTAGATCTTTATTGTTGTTGATGCTGCTGCTGCTGTTGCTGTTTTAATTTGATTTATTTGTTTTTGTTGGTTTGGGACACTGATCTCAAGTCCTCATGCTTATATATAGGTAGCACGTTAGCAGCTGAGCTATCTTCTCACCCATAGAAACTACTCTGAATGTTGAGTGTGTAAGAGATTCTTAGTTAAGCTCTCTCAAGGAGATGGCAAGAAGCTCCTGTCAGTGCTCACAGCATTAAATTGTCACTTGCTACCTGAATCTTTGGTTCCAGACTACAGAAGAAAAAACGAAACAAAACAAAACAAAACAAAAAAGCAAGATAGCTGCCTACAAAAGCCTCTCTTCTCTGTCACTGCTCACAGCTAGGTACCAGGTCCCTCCTCTAACCTATGTTAAGTCTTTGAAGCACCAGTTTGAAGAGGTATTCCTTTCTCCCAAGAGCAACTGGATTCTCTTCACCAACCCTGGCTCAGAAAAGCAAGCAAGCACTAAGAGAAGAATCTGCAGTGCATGAATGGAAGCTTATCTCTTAACCTCCTCACAGTTAGTTTGCTATCACATAAAAACCGTATTGCAAGAAAGGATTTTCTCCAAACATCTTTTTTAAAAATACAAAAAAAAAAAAAAAAAAAAAAAAAAAAAAAAAAAAAAAAAAAAAAAAACGAAGTGCCTCATTTCTACTGTTAAAATGTTATGTGGAAAGATGAAATGTGACAGATGGCAATGCGTTAGAGTTTTCCAGAACAGAGGAATAGGGCAAAAGTCAACTAGCAATGCATTCAAAAGCATGTAGAGAATGAAGAAACTGGTCTTGATCATCAATATACTGGCCAGTTCCCAGATTTTGTGCTTGCCAAAATTTCCAGAACACTAAAGTGGGAAAATTTTCAAACAACTGTATTATCTCCCATGTAACAATAATTGTACTATAATAGGACTTTAATATGCAGATATGTTTAAAGATTATTAATTAAAATGAACCTGTTTCTCTTTTGAAGAAATTTCTAAACACAACTCAAACTCTCCCTTGAATTTCAATGTTTGCATCTTCAAGTTCTGTGCATAAATAGCTGAACAAAATCTCACTTGGCAACTGCATACTAACAAATATCTTTATTTCTCAATAGATGCTCAAATCTTAATCATTATGTTCTCTTAATTGTCCAATATTCAGCTAAGGTCATCCACCGAAGTCATTTAAATTTCTCTTCAGCTTCACTTGTTCTTTGCAGAGACCATTTTATTTCTAGGTCAAATTGTCTTCAACTCACACAGTGAAAGCTGGTTGAGCCAAATCACATTTTGTTGAAAACTTGTCAAACAGGCTCTGCTCTGGCATTTCAGTTGTTTGTATAGAAAATGTTAGGACTCTCTTTGCCAAGCCTAAGCTGTGATTTCAAAATCCTCTCATAACCTAGTGTCTTAACTATAAAACAAATGCAAAGCTGACATTGACCCAGAGGCACACACATAGAAAAATGGACCATCACAAGGTTACTGGGCCTACATATATAAATTGCAGGTCTCTGAATTTCAAAAATATAATCAGTATCTAAAAATCAGGCAAGGATGCTAGCAACAAATTTAATTAAATACAAACCATGGAAGAAATGATGGTTTATTCCTCAAAAGCCAATATTGGGATTTTGCTGAGTGGCACATTCTCAGTGATCAGAGGAACGCTCCATAAACCCAGCAAGCACCATCATCAGTCATCATGGTCAAAAGATTTCCTGAGACATTAATCAGGACACCTTGTAAAACAGAGAAATTGCAGAAACATAAATGCACACTTGAGTTTAGTTTCACATTTCTCATTATATATATATGATAGGTGACTAGATGAAAATCATTTGAATGTCATGTTCCCCAATCATGTTGTCATTGTTCTTTTTCTTTTTTATTTAACCTATTTTTCTTCTTCTTCCTTCATGTAATTTAACCACTATTTTATTTATTTTCCCATAAGAAGCCTGATGCCTGTTATCACTCTTCATAACAGACCTTGCTTTTGAATGACTCACTAATATTCAATCAGAAACTATCACTTAAATATTCGAGTTAGCTATTCAGAAGCAGCTAAGTTACACAATCAATGTTTTTTTATGACTCAATTGGCTGATAAGGTGAAGACACTCAGGTATATACCACATCTACCCAAAGAACCACTGAACCACTCAAACACAAGAACTCATCTGTAATTCTCACTTTTATGTACCTCAGACTAGCTTAGAAAAGCAACTGGAAACAGCATTGATAATCTTAAAATACCATATCACAATAACATTGTCATTATTGTAACTGACATTTTTCTGTTATGATTTTTAGGTCTAAAAATTTATATTTAAGTTATTTGAATTGTAAAAATCTACACTTTTATCAAATCATGGGTTTACTATCCATAACTCTTGAGATAACATATGTAGGTTACCAGGACATTTTATAGTATGCTCAGACTTACGCGTACCTCTTACACTAACACTTGAGTGTGGACAGTCTGGATGACAACTTCTAGCAATGGCTGGCTTTAGTAGAACATTATTACATATTTGCCTGTCAATTCATAACAAGGTTATATGACATTGAGAGAATAAAATAGAAGTTTATGACGATTCCTAAAAATGTATCATATCTGAAAAAAAGAACTGACAATGAGTTAAAGCATTAAGACTTACAGGAATGGCCTCTGATCCTCCTCTGCTAATTCTCAAAGCTACCACAGAGGACCCCTGTTTTTTTGACGAAGGTGGGTGGACAAAGCCTGCCCTGAAATACACATTCCATTTTATAGTAATACATTTTTTCCTAGAAACCTTTTTTGGTGTTTCATCAAAATAAGCATCATAGACCTGAAAGTATTTTCACTTAGCCCTAGTAAAAATTCTTAGGTTCAATGTGATAATGAAACTATAAGTATGCCTTGTGTATATTATAGATGAAAAGCCAATATGACAAGTTTTTTATTTTGTATGTGATTTTTTAACATTGTGTCATTTTTATTTCTCAAATATATTTTCTTCTTAGTTTGTTCATGAACATCTCACCAGAAAAGAAAAATAACAATATAGATGTAAAACCAGACAGAAATGGTTTCATTTTGTATCTTAAATTTTGCCAGTGGGAATATAGAAATCAAAATACACAGAACAATTTACAATACTCATTTTTTATAGTTAGTGGCAAGATGTTATCACAAAAGAGTCTAATTTAAAGATATGTGGATTGTTATTTCAAATTTCCCAGATGCTTTATCCTCCAGAATATTGTAACCAGCAAGTTTGTGTATATATTCTTGTGTCAACTCAGTGCCAAGAAGCACAGGTACCTGCAGATCAGTGGTTGGTACAAATCTCTGTCCTATTCATATAGAAGCTAGGAGCCTAGGACCTATCTCTATGTTTCAGGAAGTTACCTTCCCAGGGCTGACCAGTGCTCTCTCTTGGATCCACTGCCACCACCTTTAGACAGTTTATCAGGTTGAGAACTGGATTTCTAGCTTGGCCTTGGCACTTTTTGCTTTCCTTATTAATCAGCCATCACTCACACTTCCTTTTCAATAGGTATTAGATACAAAGCAGCCAGGCAACTCATGGTAAACCTTTCTCTTTTTATTGAGAATAGATTGCTCTCACACACAGTACACCCAGTCCACAGTCTCCTCATTCCACTCCTTCCAGTTCCCAACAGCTCCCCTCTCCAGCAGTTCCACTCCTCTCTTTCTCTCCTGAGAGAAATAGGTCTCTAAGGGACAAAAACAGAACACCAAAAATTAAAACAGACAAGATACAATTAAATAAGGCCAAAATCCCCATATCAAGGCTGGTACAAAGCAACTCAATAGAAAGAAAACAGACCCAAGAGCAGGCAAAAAAGTGTCAGAAACACACTGCTCCCTCTGTGAGGCATCCCACAAAACACATCCATTACATAAAGGAGGAGACTGTATGCAGATTTATGTAGGCCCTTTGCTTGCCAGTTTAGTATCTTTGAGCCCACAGTTGCCCCGCTTAGTTGGTGCAGTGGGCTATATTTTTCTGATGTCCTCTGACTCTTATAATCTCTCCTTCCTCTCTTCAAGGGATTACCAGATTTCTAAGAAAAGACCCAATGGAGACCTCCAATTTAGATTATCTCTCCACATAATGTCTGGATGTAGGTCTTTGTTCCTAATCTTATTTGCTGCCAGAGGAAGCCTCTCTAATGATGAGTGGAAAAGCCATAGATGTGTGCCAAGGGCAGAATACCATTAGAAATTTCATTGGCTTTTGTTTTAACTTTTAGTTATTTGTTTGTTCACTTTTCCAGTCATATTTGATTGCACTCTAGGCCTCTGGACTATCTGATCTCTAGTCCCTGGTTATCAAGGCAGTGTTGAGCATGGATTCCTTCTAGTGCTTGGGACTCAATTTTAACCAGATGTTTCTTGACCACACCCACATGTTCTATGTCATCAGTGCACCAGCACATCTTGCAAGCAGTACAGATTTTACATCAAAGGTTTTATGGCTTGGCTTGGTTAGTGTACATGCTTTTCTTTAATAGCCTGCAGAGGACCTTCCCACCACAATGTAGAAAGTAGGGGTGAAGGGTCCATGCGAGCACCAGCTCAACCTCTTCATGTTTAGTGAGCTGTGTAGATGTTATCCTCAGCAGTGGGGCATTCATTCTGTTTTCAGAGCAGCAGACATCTGTCTTAGCATAAGCCTGGTGGTTAGAGAATCTTTTTTGGACAGCTTTGAAAAAGAATTGTTTAAAAAAAAAAAAAAAAACAAGGCCCACCACTAGAAGGCTTATCTGGCAACAAAAATGGCAAATTTATACTCCACATCCTCATTGGCAGGAGTCCTCATATAGTCATAGACTTACCTTCATATATTCCAGGAAGTTTCCAGTGCACTGAGTTTCTATACCAGACCTCAAATCCCTCCCAGTTCCAGCAGTCTGTCCTCTTGCATTCTCTCTCTGCATCCATCAGCCCCCATAGCCCCAATCCAATCCTTCCTGCTGTTATTCTCACCCATCCCCAGACAACTGCAAAAATCTTCTCTGTTTCCCCTATTTCTCATTTTCAGGAAGATCCATGGAAAACTTAGAGCCACCTTAGAGCCTCCCTCAGGCTGTGCAGTTTATTGACCCACCCTCTCCAGGTCTGTGATTTGTAGCTTGATTATCACTTACTTAACGGCTAAAAGTGAATACCTACCATATTTATTTATTGGCTCCTAGTTACGTCATTCAAGATGAGTTTTTTCCTAGGTCCATCCATTGCCTACTTGTACAGGATAATAATTATTGATATGTTTCATCTGTGTGTGTGTATTCATTTTTTTATACTGACATTCTGGTGTCCATATATGTGTGAATTTATATCTGGATCTTCATTTGTCAATGTGTCTGTTTTTACATAAAAACAATGTGGTTTTTATTACTATTCCTCTGTAGTACAATGTAGTACATTTGGGATGATAATTCTTCCAGCAGCTCTGTCATTGTTCAGGATAGTTTTAGCTATTCTGGAGGGTTGCTTTTCCATATGAACTTAAGAAATATTCTTTTGAGGTCTGTAAAAACTTGTCGTAGAATTTTTATGGAAATTATACCGAATCATTGGCCAGTTTTACTAAATTAGCCCTAATGATCCATGATCATAAAAGGGTCTTCCATCTTACATCTGTTCTGTTTATTTTTTTCACAGACTTGAATTTGCTATCCTACATTCTGTTGTTTCTATTTTAAATGATATCTGTCTTTAATTCATAATGTATGACAGGATGCAAGAAGTTATTTAAGATTTCTTGTGTCTATTGAAACTTGTTTTGTGTCTGTGCAGGCTGTCAATGTTTTGAGAGGTACTGAGAAAAAGTATGTTCTCTTGTGTTCGGGTGAAATGTTTAGTAAGTATTTATTAGGACTATTTGTTTTATAATATGCTAGCTCCAATAGTACTGTGGTTGATTTTCTTGGGGGAGGACCTGCAGGTAGGGTATTGAAGTCTCCTACTATTAATGTGTGAGGGATAATATGTGATTCAAGCTCAATTTGTTCCTTTTACAAAAGTGGTTACCTTCTTATTTGGGATACAGATACCAAGAATTGAAATGTCATCTTGGTTGACTTTTTCTTTGATGATTATGTATAATTTCCATATCTCTTTTGATTTACTATGGTTTCAAGTCTATTTTATTAAATATTAAACTGGCTATACCAGGTTGCTTCTTATATTTAGTTTCTTGTAATATCTTTTTCTAGCTCTTTACCCTGAGGGAATATCTTTCCTGACTATTAAGGTATATTTAGTGTATGCAGAAGGAAGATGTATCTTGTTTTCATATATTCATTCTGCTAGTCTTTTATTGTAGATTTGAGACAAATGATATTGAGAGATATAACAATGAGCAATAATTACTATTTCGTATTATTTATTGTTGGTGTTGGTGATGCTGTTCTAGAGCATTCTATAAGATGGATTTGTAGATAGATATTGTTTAAATTTGGCTTTTATCATGGGACATCTTATTTTCTCCATCTATGGTGATTGAAAGTTTTTCTGGGTATAGTAATCTGATATGGTTTCTTGGTCTCTTAGAATTTGAAACACACCATAAGGTCTAAGGCATTCTGGCTTCTAAAATCTCTTTTGAGTAATCATGTGTTATTCTAATAGGTCTGCATTTGAATATTACTTGTTCTTCTCCCCCTTGCAGCTTTTAATATTCTTTCTTTGTTCTGAATGTGTTTTTATTATTATGTGAAAAGGGGACTTTCTTTTCTGGACTAATCTATTTGATGTTTTGTATACTTCTTCCACATTTATAGTCATTTCCTTTCTTAGATAAGTATAATTTTCTTCTTTGATTCTGTTGAAATTATTTTGAGCTGGGATTCTTCTCCTTCTATTCCAATGGTTCTCACCATATGGGCGAAAACTCTGTTGGGGGTTGAAAGACCCTTTCACTGGTCAACAACAGCCATTGGAAAATATAGATATACACATTACAATTCATAAAAGTTCTGAAAGTACAGTTTGGAAGTAGCAATGAAATGAATTTTATGGGTGGAGATCAACTTGAGAAATTGTATTAAATTGGTTCATTATTAAGATGATTGAAAACTACTGTTGTATTCCTATTATTCTTAGGTTTTGTCTTTTCATAGTGTTCTAAATTTTCTAGATGTCTTGTTTCAGGAATCTTTTATGTTTAACACTTCTTTGACCTATACATTAATTTATTTTATCTTATTTTCAATGTCTGAGATTCTCTCTCCAATTTCTTATATTCTGCTGGTGTAAATGGCCACTATAGTTACTGTTCACAATCCTAAGTTTTTTATTTCCAGAATTCCATTGGGTGATTTCTTTATTTTCCTATTGCCGTTTACAGGTTTTGGAACAGTTTTATAAATTTGCTTCTATTTATTTTTTTAAAAAATATTTATTAATTTTCTTTTTAAGCATCTCTATAATCTCCTTATACTTGCTTTTAAGGTCTTTTTCCTTGTACTTCAGATATGTTACAATATTCAAAGCCAGCTATGGTAGGTTAGCTGGATGCTGTTGTAGAAATATTGTCCTGGCTGGTACTGACTATATTCTTACACTTTCTTCTAGGGACCCGGTTTGGAGATGAATAAAGGTTCATGTTCTGGTTTCTGTGTGTTTCTTTCTTGGGCAGTTGTTTTGTTCCTTGGTTTTCTTCTTGCTACTGAATATCAAAGAATGTGTTGGCTATATGATACCATGGATACTTAGCTGTGTGTTTTTGTACTTTACTGAGAAAACACTGTGAACTAACAATTCATCAAGAGTGTGCTATATTTGTTGCATTCATTTTATGTCTATAGATAAGAAACATATATAGTCATCCTATATTAATCTAATCAAGTATTTATATTGTAATTTTGCAAATATTTTCAGTTAAATTAACATTTATCTGAGTTCCCAAAAGAATTGAATGTGTGTTTAACATTCAGCATAATTAATAATTAGTAAACTATCTATCTATATACAGATGAGAGTAATATAGTTATTTTGTGTGTACTGTTCATAGTAGTGTAATTCACTTCTACATCTGCTTATCATTCGTTTAGTTTTGATGTCTTTAAGATTCTCTTTTCTAGTGATTCATAATATGAAGTAGGTTATTGTGAACTGCTATGATTTAACAATTGCCTATTGTTTATATGTATTAAAATTTCATATTATATAACCTATATTTATATGAGCATATTCAATGCATAAAAACTTAAGGGGAAGAACAGAAACTAGTGAAAATCCTGCCTTCATGCTAGCAACTTCAAAAGTCTAAAAATATTTTACTGGAAAAAATATAAGAAATGACATCATTCTCTCTTAAGGAAAAGTTCTCATAACCACGGTTTTCAATGAGCACTTACTGTGTGCCACATCCTGTACATGCTAACAGCTTTCAGAGTATTACCTCATCTCATGCAGTCCCAAAAGAATCATCTAATAGAAAAGCTACTTTAGAAAGACAGTAAACTGCTGTTGAGTGTGCACCATTCTTTATTTAGTGATCGTCGCCACTTTTAAAGTCTTCAACTAACATTTTACCAATATTCTCATCTACATAGGAACTGAGTGATTATGATTGCCCCCAGTCTACCCATGAGAGGAGGGCTAAAATGAGTAATTTCTGGTAATCATAACTGTCATTAGTAGTGACTGAGCACCTCATCTTTGCCCACCACTAGGATCAATACTTTAGGTATCACCTCCTGTGGTACACCAAACTCTGTGATGTTGTAATCACAGTGCTAGTAGAAAAGGCTACTAAGACTTCTGATAGACAAGACAATTGCTAAGAGATGCCTCTATCAAAAGTGGAAAGAAATCAGTCCAATGGCAGAATCTGTTCCAGTAAATGCTAATAGAGGAGGACCTTTGCTAGTAAATATATGCACTTCTTAGGGTAGGGTCAGAGCACACAGAAGTCATCCTGGGCCTTCAGCATTGTAATGTCAGGTTTTATGCCTGCTACCCTATCTGATTCTTAGGGTAAATTAGAGATAAATGAAAACTATTAAAACCCCACTTCTAACTCATCTTAGCAAAGAACATAAACTTTTAGTTTATGTAAGGGTCTCTTCAGTTGTATTGGTGAATACTTCTATGCATAGCTATCAGGAAATGAATTGTGATGCAAGCATCTTTAATGCCTGGTTCTAATGCACGTTGTTGTTGGATAAATGAATATTAAAGATCATTTATCTGAAGATATTTTTACAGGCATCATTGGCTATTCAGACAGATGCCTCATTAAAGATGCACTTTTTTTTTTTTTTTTTTTTTTTTTTTGGAAACAGTCTTTCGATAAGGCCTTGGCTCTCTTACAACTCATTATGTAGATCAGGCTGACCTGAAATGCAAAAAGATGTATCAACCTCTGCCTATTGAGTAGCTAGTATGTACCAAATGTTCCAACTCTTGCTTGCCCTTGTATTGTCTACAGATTGTCCTCTATGTGAAGTGGTAAAGTGGTCATGAGAGGAAGAATTTAGCAAATTCTGCTAATAAAGACAATTATGTTTATCTGGATGTAATTTCTACTTCTTTCAAGAGAAACTTTTCCACGCAGGCTCATTGTCAACTCACATTATCCATGACACTTGAAATGGATGTTTCCCAAGAAGCAGCCAGCATCCCTGTGATTGTTCCAGTCAGTTCGCGCTTGGTAGACTTTATCTCCTTTGAGATAAAGCACTTAGCTGGGAGAGCTTAAGTTTGAGTGTTTGAAGGAAGAATTGATGATGGTTTTCTGCACAGGAAAATAATAGATAGGCATAGAGAAAGCGAAAGGAAATAAATCTCAGTGCTAGAGCTAATGTGGAGAGAATAATAAGCAAGTTCAAGGAGAAAACAGCTGGAAAACAGACCTATCTGTTAGCATGTGTGAGTGGAGAAATAAAAGTTGTCTAAAACATGCAGAAGCAAATCTTCACTATGAATAAAGCCAGTCTGTGTCTCTGAAACCTTATCCTTGGAGAGAAAAAGAAAGGAGAATGATCCAGCACAAGATGGAATGCCAAGGCAGGGCTCCGAACCGCTGTATGGTTCAGGAAGAACAAGACATGTGCTGAGTATTATGAATGTTATATATGAGCAGAGAAAGTATTGTACCTCTTTGTACTCTTTAGATTTTCTTGTTTCCCATCCCTGTCTTTTGCAATCTTGGTCTTTATGCATGGAAATGGTCCTGCACTTGATGTGGAGATATGGTCCAATGCCACATTCTGATGAATTGATTCTCTTTGATTTCTGCTCTGAAGTTCTGCATAGGTGTATGGAAGACAGTGGGGACAAAAGAAAGAAAAGCCTTTCAGACAGAATCACAATGTCAAAATGCTGTTAGAGATTCAGGACACATAGATATCTACTGATCAATTGTTTGTATTTTAAAATATTTTTGTTTTGCTTTTGATTCATTACTTGAGATCTTTAAAACATAAAACTGTAATACAACTGCCTCTAGAAAAGAATTCACTTTTCTGCATCTCTTTATTTTTGAATTGAGAGATTAAATAAAAGTTGTCAAATGAAATGGGAGACAAACAATAAAGATGAATTAAACAAAGCTGGAGAGTACTCTGCTTGTGCTATTGAGTTCATAATATAAATGTGCATACTTGTTTCAATAAGAAAAGTATATCTCCTATAAAATGTAGAAAATTAAAAAGAAATGCAGTTATAAAAATATGCATGCCTTCCGAAGTTGGTGATTAAAGCACTTTGAAATAACCTGACCTAATGATGTACGTTCCCAAATTCAGGAAGGCAACTGTCTTTTACAAAATGTTTTAAAATTATCTTTAAGTTTTCCATACATGAGAGCATTATTTACATCTTTTTCTCACTTGCCCCTAAATCCTTCCTCCTCCTCTCACTTCTCTTGGATTAATAACCTCTCCTTTTGTATTTATCATTGCTTCATATAACATATATGCTCACGCATATGTATGTTTATCTAATCTGATGAGTCCATTTAGTGCTTCTAATTTGTATATAGAATTAAAGATCATTTGGGACTTTCTAAAATATTAGGAATCTTGTTTGCTGGAGAAAAGCAACTCTCCCTACTTCAGCTGTCTTCTTCACTTTCCTTTCTTTATACTTAAAATAAAATGCAGGGTTGAACAAATTTCTGTGCGAATACCTGTATTGAAAGTACTATCATCATTATGACTGCACTCAGGAGCATCTCACAGGCAGATCACTATGAGTCTCAGTGCAAACATGTGGTAGAATCCCAGCATAAGAGGCAGCCACGGTAAAGGAAGTGGTAGAGTCCTTGACCCAGATTCCTCATTCTTTCCAAGTACCAGGAGTCTAATCCCCAAAGTTTAGGTAAAGAAAGTCAACACCATGGGGATGTACAAAAGTATACGGAGGAAGAGCTTTATCGATGTGGTTATGGATGAGTGAGGCTCCTGGGATAAGAAGTCAAGGAGGTAACCTTGCTGAGCCTTGGTTCACTAAGAATCGAAGCCTAAAATTATACTTATAGACATGCCATGTAGCTGACCATACACAGAAACATTCACTTTTTTACTATACTCACATATTTTAAAATATTTAAGAATTATTATTTTGCATGTGTGTCTGTATGAAGAACATGTATGAGTTTGGACATACACGTGCCACACACATGTGGAGCTCAGAAGACCACTTTTGAAAGTTGGTTCTATTCTGTTACCATGGGTAAAGATTGAATTTAGTTTTAAGTACTTTTAGTCACTGAGCTATCATGTGGGCCTTGTTGTATATACTGAACCCACGTCCGATTTGTGAAAGTGCATCTTACCACATATTCTCAGTGGGTGCACACATATGTGATTTTGTGTGTGCTTATATAGAATATGTGTTAACTGAATAAATACATGTGCAAAGGTTTGTAATGAAATAAAAATAACCACTACCTCTGAATTGGTCCTTATTTCAATTTGGTGAAATAGTTTTATATAATTGGTCATTTCTCTTTTGGGCTTTCTCAAATAAGTTTTTGCTGAAGATAATGGCAACAAATCTCATGGTAAAGCTATGAGAAGTTACATATGTCATGTCATCACCACAGGTAGCAAATGAATTCCAATATGAAAGTCCCACTGAAAGGTTTCACACGTAAAATTACCTTAGTGGCTTACAAGCTTTTGTTCACAACTTACAAATACTTTGTTAAAGCCAAGTAAGCCTCCCTTGTTCTTCCTTGTAAAATTCTTTAAAACTTTGGCAAAATTATACAAAGAAAAACCTTTATTTAAAAAAGTGGTAGAAGAGTTTAGAAAGATTTCTCAGCAGTTAAGAGGATGTGTAGGGCTAAAAAGAAACCGTGCTTGATTTCTACATCTATAAGGTATCTCACAAGCCTTGGTAACTCAAGCTTCAGGAAACCCACCACCCTCTTTTGGCTCTTGTTAGTATCCAAAGTCATTTATATGTTTATATGTATATGTGCAGATATATATATTTTTTAACTAAATTTTGAAAGAAAAAAAAAAGAATGCACTGTCATAAGTGAGATGTTCCAGAAGGGAGCTCAAATATTTTACTCAAATGCAATAACATTTAAAAATATGTGTGTGCATTCTTGTGAGTATGCTATGAACTCATTTATAGTAACTATTATTATTATTAAATTATTTAGAATAAGTTTTTCAGGGTGCACATAGATGAACGAATACATAATTAATTATATAATTAATACCAATAACTAATATAATATTTAGTAATATAATTTACAGTATAAATTATATATTTCCAAATAATATACAATGGAATGTACAGTACCTGTACTAACATGTTAACATATATAGTAATTGTAAGATATATTTGAAATAAATAAAGGGCACTATCTCAGTTTAAGAATACTTTAAAGTACTCTTATTTTTGAACCAATTCTCTAAATTCCTTTAACAAACATTGAATTGTGATTTCAAACTAAAGCCATTCCTATTTCTTTTCTTTTCTTTTTTTTTAATTGTGCAACTTTATTTTAAAAAACAAAGATAAATGTACAGATTTTAAGCATTTTTGCATAAAAGTATATAAATACATTTTTGTCAGTACTTGGTTTTTTTTAAAGGTTTGATAGTGTGCATTAAGATCTAGTTACAATGAGCATAAAGTACATGTAAAACAAGATGTAACCTGGATTTCTATGTGACATGTGCCTGACAGAACAGGTTCTAGTCTTATATGGAGTCCTTAGTCACTCATAATGCAACCTGCTTCTGACAGTCATGTGCATCACACAGTCCTCTGTGAGCTGCGTTTGGAGCATCAGCAAGGACTAATGTCAAGCTGGGAAGGTAGGAGCATGTTAGTGACTAGGAAGAGAGAACAAAATTAAAGTGAATGCAGGCCAGCTTGCCCCAGGACAAACCTGCCTGAGAGTCCGGGAGGGCACTGGAGATAAATGATGTGCAATTATTCTTCAGCTCGAAAAGGCTCTGAGGCAGGGCATAGTATCAATGGCCTCAGGAGGACAGGGGCTCTCTGACATATGTCTACATCTTATCAGAGGCCTGGCTGAGGGCAGAGTCTGCAGGTCAATAAGGGAATGGATAACAAGAGGATTCACACCTTGCCAGCTTCTGCTGACAGGGAGCAGGGGAAGCCTGTGTGGCTGCTGCTTCCCAGGTCAAAATTAGGCCCCTGTGTTTGCACGGCTCTTAAAGGGCCTCATTCAAAATACCACCTAGTGATGCCTTCTTTAGCTCAGCTGCTGATGAGCCATATTTAGAAAATATGAGTGAGAAAATGGACTAAACTACCAACCAAAGAGTACACGTGGAACAACTCATGGCTCCAGCCCTATATGTAGCAGAGGATGGCCTTGTGGGGCATCAATGGGAGGAAAGGTCTTTGGTCCTATGAAGGCTCGATGCCCCAGTGTAGGGGAATACCACAGCAAGGAGGTGGGAGGGAGAGAGTAGGTGGGTGGGGCAGTATCCTTATAGAAGCAGGTAGATGGGGATGAAATACAGGGGGAAACGAGGAAAGGTTTGAAACATTTAAAATATATAAAAAGTTAACCAATAAAAGAAAAAAAGAAAACTTCTATGGGGGGGAGTATAGAAAGAAGCTGCTCTTTAATTCAGAGGATTATATATATATTTTAATGTCCAAAAAAAAAAAAAAAAGAAACCATAGTGACATTGCCTATTTGTCTATTTCTGACTCCTTGGTGTACAACTAACACAAAAATCAATTGTTTAATAGCAAAATAAATATAGACAAAATATATAGACAAAAAATGCAGACTTCTATCACATACCATCATCAATGATGAAACAAGGAAAAAGATTGAGGCGAGTGTAAGAAAGATTGACCTTGATGAACATGGCAAGACAGTAGGACTGACCTGGAAGGAGGCCAGCAGAGATCACAGAGGCTGAGCTCTCACAGAGCATTTCTAGGTCCCAATGGGTGTATACAATTGTTTCCCCGTATAAATTATACATAATTATGAGCCTTCCACTTCAAGAATTGGCTTTTTTCTTGAATACCTTGTATATAAATTTTTTATCTTGTACATGAATCTTGTCTTGTCTTTGAATCACTGTGGGGAATTATGCTCAGTGCCTTAGTTTTTAAAGTAGATTTTCAGGTGCTAAGTAAATGATCTTCAAGTGCTTCTTTGTAAGAGGTTTGAAGTTCGCACCTAAAATTTCCAATATATAGAGGATAAAAAAACACAAAGAATTTCCTTGGGGAAAAATGAATTGTGTATAACTTTGTAAGGAAGTAATTCTTTTATTAATACATACATTCAGAAAAATTAAAAAAAAAACACTACAAAAAAAACCATCACTGGAAGAATATTTTAAATTAGAAAATACTAACAATCAGGAGATAAACTTTCTTTCATCTGAGTGATAATTTTTAGTCAGTATCCTTGAGGTTAAGTAGTATTATTTTATGAAAAAAGCTATAAATTTAGGTGGTATATTTGAGATTAAATTGATTATTAAAATAGAAGGAACACTGGAATATTTTGAAAACAATAAGAAATTAATTTGCAATTGTTTCCTTCAATTTAATGCATATTTATTATATAGAGAAGAAAAACAAAATTATATTTTGGATGTTGAATACCTGACATAACAAAAAGCTAATTTGCTTTGAAGCTCTTTGCTGCATTTAATTTAATTTATAAGAAGCACATTAATGTAAAATGATAAAACAATTATTAAAATGGAAATAGAAAAAAAAAAGAATGAATCAAATCAACCAAGAGGAACGGAACAAGTGGCTGGTAAGTGTCTTTCATAAGATAATTCCTGATTTAATCAAATTAAAGCTATTATTTGCTGACAGATGAAAGAAAATGTTGTCTTTGCTTTATGACAGAAAGGGAGAAAGGGAAAAAGAATTTTTTAAAGGAAATAAAAGCCAAAGTCTCACCATCATAAATCATAAATAAATTGTTGTTGAACATCAAAACAGATAAGTTAGAGAATCCCTCTCTATTAGTATGGGTTGTCTAAAGAAAAAGAACTTATGGAATGAATATCTACATATAGAAAAAAAATTGTTAGAATGGCTTAAAGAATTTTGTTTACTGAATCCAACAATCGTTGCCTATGAATGGAGGTTTCAACAACTTTGTGCTTGTTCAATAATGAGTCTGGAAGTCTCAACTGGTTTTCAGTATACACCCAAATCCTTCTGTGTTCTTTATTATAGGTCACCAGAAGAAATTATGGTCCATAATAGGTGAATCTTCTTCCCAACTCAAAAATCCAAAATAGATGTGGGTCTATTCATGTCAACAAATTTCATTAAGATTAAAAAAAGAAAACAGGTATACGCAGGTATAGCTAGCACTTGGGTTTTAGATATCCTGCTCAGTAAATGTTCTATGATTTTGTAGAGCTAATTGTGTTTCAAAGAGTTCTATAGTTAAGCTAAGATGCATATTGTTTAAGCTGTTGTTCTCATGAAATTACAAAAAAAAGTTTAGCTGAAGCAGTGGCAGAGCCCTAATGTCATAAGTGAAGGTTCTTGTTAAAAATCTCAATAAGTAATGCCCATGTGTTAATTTTAGAGAGTAATCACATGTTTGAGGTCATCAAACTTTTGCCCTCACTTCAACAAGATCTATGGTGGAGGGTTATTTCATATAGCATATTTCTATTATCCAATATTCAGTGAAAAGTAAAAACAGAGAGGTGTAGCAATTAAAGGAAAAAAAAATGGCCAGAAATTTGACACACCAAGAGAAGGATGACTAGGGGGCAGGGGTGTTGAATGGAAGAAAAAGCATATTTATAATTTCTATATGATTAGATTACCACTTTGTTTATTTTGTTTTAAATATTTGCTTTCTTTTTAAGGCTATAGTATAATAATCTCCATTTTTGAGTTCCATTACTTTCTTCATTGCATGTAATTAAAATGAAACAAAAAAAACCAAACAAAACACAAACAAAAACAACCACCAACCCCTGCCTCTTGCTTCTCTGCCCTGGGGCAAGCATCAAAATACAAATAGCTGCAGGACAATCCACATTCCTCCCCTTTTGTAGAGTTAAAAGGCTCTTTTCTGTCAAATATAAATTAGTACAACTATTACCATTCTACAATTTATGAAATATAAGATTCACTTAATACCCAGTTCGACGATTTTGTCCATTAAATAAAGCACTCTGTCATCTATCCTAAAAAACTATAGTTCTATACCTGACTTATATCGGGTTTTAGATTGTATGTCATCTGAAAGCTGCCCTTTCAGATCTATATTATCTTTCTCAATACTAAAGAGTTGGGTTGGCTATGAGCCTACCAGTCTTCAACCATATCAGAAACCCCAGAATTACTAATATTACCTGATATATGAGAAGCATGAAACATAGCTTTCAAAACTTAGCCAATTTATAGAGACTGCTTAGCACCTGGACTGTCCCTCATTCCTCAAAACTTTGGAGCATCAGTCTTCAGCATTTTGGCTCAGGATCATATCTGACAGACTTTTGTAATGTAGAATTTTGAAGGGCTGATAATTCTGGCTCCACAAAATTATCAGTCAACTATCTGCATAATGGGTTTCTTTCTGAACATTTGTCTGTAGATTAATTGAGGCAATTTGTATCTAGTGGCTGTCTAGCTACAATTAGAACAACTTCACTGATGCTGAATTTCTTCTTAGAATCCAAAAAAAAGGTGCTGTCAGTAGCAGACAGGTCTCTTGTCAAATGAACTTTAATAAAGAAATTTTCATAAAGGTCATATTCTGTGGACTTCTGATGCCTTTGAAGATTGTCTATACAAAGCATTTCTAAACTGATAAGCCTTGACTACTATTGGCCATTTCTAATTAAAATATCTCAAAAACACCCTTTTAAATGACTATGAAACATGAGTTTATTTTAGGTGCTTCTCTGCCATTCAGTATTTCTCAATTTAGAATTCTTTGTTTAACTCTGTACCTCATTTTTAATAGAGTTATTTTGTTTGCTGGAGTCTAACATTTTGAGTTCTTTATTTATATTGGATATTAGCCCTCTAGTGTATGTTGCATTTGGTAAAGATCTTTTCCCAACCTGTTGATTGCCTTTTTGTCTTATTGACAGTATACTTAGCCTTACAGAAACTGTGCAATTTTATGAGGTCCCATTTTTGTATTGTTAATCGTAGAACATAAGCTATTGGTGGTCTGTTGAGGATATTCCCTGTGCCCATGTGTTCGAGGCTCTTCTCCATCTCCTCTCCTATTAGTTTCAGTGTATCTGGTTTTATGTGGAAGTCCTTGATCCACAATTGTGCTTTGTACATGAAGATAAGAATGGAACGATTCGAATTTTTCTACATGCTGACTTCCTATTGAACCAGCACCATTTGTTGAAAGTGCTGTCTTTTTCACTGGATGGTTTTAGCTCCTTTGTCAAAGTGAAAAGATCAAGTGGCTATAGGTGTGTGTGTGTCCATTTCTAGGTCTTCAATTCTATTTCATTGATCTACCTGCCTGTCTCTTTACCAGTACTATGCAGTTTTTATGAAGAGTGCTGTATCTTGAGGTCAGGGATGGTTATTCCCCCTGAAGTTCTTTTATTGTCCAGGATAGTTTTTACTATCCTGGGTTTTTTGTTATTCCATATGAATTTGAAAATTGCTTTTTCTAACTCTATAAAGAATTATGTTGGAATTTTGATGGGAATTGCATTGAATCTATGGATTGCTTTCAGCAAAATGGCCATTTTTGCTATATTAATCCTGCCAATCTATGAGCATTGAAGATATTTTCATCTTATGAGATCTTCTTTGATAGCTTTCATCAGAGATTTGAAGCTCTTGTGATACAGATCATCCACTTGCTTGGAGCCACACTAAGATATTTTATATTATTTGTGACTACTGTGAAGAGTGTTTTTTCCCCCTAATTTCTTCTGAAATATGTGTAGCAATGGGGGAATGGAGAACCAGAGGTAGCCAACAGCAAGTCCTAGATGCCAGAAAAACAAGAGGATTGCAGAACCTAACAGAAATGAGATTAGCTGAAATATACAACAAAGAGGGAGGGAAAACATATAAAGATCATAACCAGAAGTGAGGAGAGGACCCTGGTTGGGGGTTGGGGCCAAACCATTCATCCTCAAACTTTTAAGAAGTGCTTGCTGACTGGAGCCTTATATGAATGCCTCCTGAGAGGTTCTGCCAGAGCCGTACTGATACAGATTAGGATGCTTACAGCTAACCATCAGACTAAGCACTGGGACAGGAATGAAGGAGCAAGAGTAAGGACTGAAGGAGCTGAAGGGGTTTGCAACTCCATAAGAAGAACAACAGTATCAACCAACCAGACTTCCCAGAACTCCCATGGACTAAATCACCTACCAAAGAGTACCCATGGCTCCAGCCCAATATGTAGCAGAGGATGGCATTATCTGGCATCAATAGGATGAGAAGCCTGAATCCTGCAAAGGCATCATTCTCCAGTGTAGGGAAGTACCAGGGTTGTGATGTGGGAGTGGGTAGGTGGAAGGGTGAGCATCCTCATAGAAACAGTGATATGGGGGGTGGGGTTGAGAGGGGTGAACCAGAAAGGAGAAAACACTTGAAATGTAAATACATAGCATATCCTAAAAAAGAAAGAAAGTAAAAGAAAGAAAAAAATAAAGAAAGAAAGAATGAAAACCCTAGACAAATTTATTATTTTAAGACTAGCCAGATAATGCAATGGCTTGGTGTAGGATTTCCAGCTCTAATCTTATTAGTCCCTCAATAGTCCTCACTCCTGTTGCAGTAGAAGCAACAAACTCTGGGGGCTCCAAGGTTTCTGTAATTTTCTCCTTTCTCCAAAGCTTAGTCCAAATTCTTCCTGTGTCTTTTCTCTTCCTTCTGGAGCCTGGAAGTCTCACCTTTTTTCTCAGCAATTGCCTTCTGACTCTTTTATTGATACAATAAAGAACCCGTTAGAGAATCAACATTACCTCCTACATATCTCCACTCCCTTTTCTTGCATTAGTACATAGCCTCCTATTTACCCCTCCTTGTTCTATTTAAAATCCATGGCCTGTTTTGTTCATTGACTTTGACTTTTGTTATGCATACATACATATGTATATATATTAAATATATAATATTTAAAATCGAGTTTTAAAAGGCAAAGCCCACCTAAACAGAAGAGAGTAGAAATTAATGTTAATAGTAGATATTTTTAGTTTCAGAAACTATTCTTATGAAATAGACTTAAAATAATTCACATTTTTCTCAGCAGGAAAGATTCCTTTATTTAAGTCTGTTAATTTCTCACTGTGGGTAGTGATGTTATTTTAATCTAAAATTCCATAGACTTTTAGATTATTACAATAATGTTCTGAAATGCTATTCCTCATTCTGTATCATTTTTCTATCTCATTTTCTCTTCAGTGTCTTAGAGGAAATATGCAGAAGCTGATCATTGCATACTTAACAGTATAAATCCAAGAGTCCACTGTTAGGAATGCATTTGTATCAGATAAAAAAAAAATATAGTGTCTAAGAGACCTGTGTGGCCCTGCTTTCTTCTGGGAACTGCATGTACTGCTTTGAAAGCTTTACAGTAGAACATAACTAGATGCTCTACACACAGTTGATAGCATTGTTTAGATGAGTAATGATTAAATTTATAGTAAATGAGAATAAGCTTTCTACCTCAATTTTTTAATCTTTCTCATATATGGCTAAATAGAGAAAAAAAAAGACTATTAAACCCTTTAAGAGAAAATGACTTAGAGATAAGTGATTTAAAAAAAAAAAAGTAAACTGGAGAGATGGCTTCATGACTGAGAGTGTGGGCCAAAGTTTGTTTTCTAGCACACACTGAAATGTTCACAAGTCTAACTCCAGGGCACCCAACAAATCTTTCTGGGCCCTAGACACCTAACTACACACACACTCTGTCTGTCTCTGTCTCTGTCTCCCTCAATCTCTGTATGTGTCTGTCTCTCATACAGACACATACAATTGAAACAGAACTTTCAAAGGTAAAAATATAAAAATATTCATCATTCAGAATGTACAAAGTGCTGATTTATGAAATAAATAAAATAAAAATAAAAGAACATTATTATCCAGATTTTATAAACTTAGTTGATTCTAATATTTATGGATAGAGTCCTCTAAACAATATTCTGAGAAGAACGAGGATGACATGAACTTGCTGACTAACAAATGAAATGGCAAGTCAGTGTGTAAAGTGGCATTCCATCTCATCAGTATTGCTGGACACTTCCTTAAACAACAGGATACTTGCCACAGTGCACCAAAAGAGAGACTTGCAGGATGCCATAAACCATCCTTCTGTGCCACTACAAAATTAAATGGCCAGAGAAATCACGTACATTCCGAGACTGTGCAGTGGGGAGAATGGCTCCTCACATCACACACCTGATGTCCTTATAAGGTGTTAGTTAGCAAGGCAGAAAAACTGAGGGAAAGGAAATACGGGATAACAAAAAATAAGAAGTATAAAATATGTAAGAAAGGCACTTATGGTGCAAAGCAGGTATCCAAATTAAAATTGAGGATGAATTAAACAAGGACAAATAATGAAATTCAAAATTTCATCCTAAAAGATGAGAGAGAGAGAGAGAGAGAGAGAGAGAGAGAGAGAGAGACAGATAGATAGACAGACAGACAGACAGACAGACACACACACACACAGAGAATCTTAGATGCACTTGCAAGATTAGTCCAGTTTTAAAGCATTGTTATTTTACTTGCGCTTGTTTAGTTATAGAAAATACATCTATAAGAAGGAGATGTCCTCAAGGATGGAGAGGAGACAGTCAACATAGGGCTGGGGATTTGGGGACAGACTGTGGCCCTCTCCTTAAATCATGGTGTGCTATTTCCTTTTGAATCGGTTATATGTTAGGTGGGGAAAATCACCAAACTACTGTCAAAAATTAATTTGCAAGTGATTGCTATGAGAACTTACAAAGTTTCCAGATAAGTATTAGTAGGTAATAGACTTTAAAGGCTTTTGGCTCCATTGAAACATTTTGTTCTTACAACCCCTTTAAAATTTTATTTGCTTTCTAGTGATATATGGTTACTTAGAATGTTGTTAGTAGCGGGTTTAATTTAAGAAAAACATTAGAAAATATCATATAATTATTTCTTATAAAGTTCTACTTAAAGCATTTTAGAACGAAAAATTGAAAATATTAAAATATTAAAGGTTTCTGACCAAACAGCTTATATGGTAAGTATAAGTGTAGAATTACAAGAAGAAAGGAAAACACATTGCTTCAGCTGCTTCACTTGAGCACTCTAATATGATGGACAGAGGAAATATAACTGACTAACTATATGTGTGTGTGTATATCATTTTAATATATTATATGTATATTTAATATATTTACATATTTTATCATATAGTTTATATTGTATTTAATTTATATGTATATGATAAGTACACTAGACAGAAAATGATAGACAGATGATATATAGGTAGATAGATAGATAGATAGATACATAGATAGATAGATGATAGATAGATGGTAGATAGATAGATAGATGATAGATAGATAGATAGATAGATAGATAGATAGATAGATAGATAGATGGATAGATAGATTGATAGATAGATAGATAGATGAGTCAAAGACAAGATCTGGTGAGGAAAGATGAATTCTCTTTTGTTACTCTGCTATCTTCATTTTTCAGAGTAAAGATTCTTCTCTGAGAGCAAATCCCAGCTATTTCCTTGAACTCAATAGGCACTAGATGTCTGATAAAGCTGGAAATGTCAAGGACTGCCAATCCAGGGCAGCAGGGCACCATAGCAACCCTGCTACTTGACTCCTCTCATAAGAAGCCTGCCTCCCATTTGGGTTCACATTGAACTTTCAACTTTCATTTACTGAGAAAGTTGTTCTTGTTTTTGAAGCCCCTACCCCCTTGTTTTAAGTCAGAGCCACAGTTGTGTCTATGGCTTTTACTATATTTTCTTTTTCTTATCAATGGCAACTGAATTTTGTTGTATGTTTTAAATTTTTATAGGACACAGAATCGTGATAGATATTTTACCTAATAAAATAATATTGGAGAGAACATTAGGGGTTTATGTAAATTTAAGATATATGATGTATGCATCTATTCATTAGAAATGGCACATTATTTAACACTAGCCAATTCGTGTAATCTACATTTTGAAAAATGTACCGAATTTTAAGATGTTTTCTGGAAAAAGATTAACTGTTTAAAAAATTGAATGGATTAATAAATATCTGATTGCTAATATAATGATAAATGACCAGAAAATTTGCAGCTGATGACACTTGGCTAGGAGCTAAGGAGATGACTCACCAGTCAAAAAAACTCACTGTTCTTGCAGGGCACCCAGCTTTGGTTCCCAGTACCCACATGGGAGTTTATAAGCACTGATTCATAAATCTAGTGGTGGGATATTCAGCACCTTCTTCTGGCCTATGTCAGCAGTAGGCACAGAGGAGATATACAGACTTTTTTTTTTTCAGACAAAACACTTGGAAAAATAAACATAAATATTTTCCTGGGTGCATTTTGTAACACAGAGACTTAGAGTTTACTTTAGTAGCTGTAAGTAATCGTAGTTAAAGTCTGTAAGGAGGGAGGGGAGCCAGAAAGCACCTAGTCATTCAGGCCTCATGTATAATACATTGAGTGCCCAATAAAAAAGGAACCATAGGAGGGAAGAAAGAACCACAGTGGAAGATGGGCTAAGGTCCTGTGACCTGTGAATGATACAAGCTGGAATCACATCTCTTGACTCTGCCCAGCACTCTCTTTATTACTGCAGTTGCCTGAGCTGTTTGTTCCCACTGACTGATGATATGAATTAGAGTCTGAGAATAGCTCTTTGTATATTTTAAAGAGATAAATCCCTCTCCATGTTTGGCAGAAAGCAGGCTCAGTTAGTAAAGCAAAGGCCCGGGGGAACTCTTCTTCTCACCCATGTGGCCTTTAATGTGCCTTGCTCATGTGTGGAGACAGAACTCTAATGACAATAATGGACGCAATGTCCTTGCACATAAACATTTGGCTCCTCACAGCATGAGATGTCTTGTCAGTTCAGGGGACAAAATAATGGTGTAAAGATTTACTGTCAGGGAGCTGAGCCAGGCTCAGCAGGAAGGAAGCTCAAAGCAGATAGATGGCCTGGCATGCAAGGGTCACCTGTGTTTATTCTGATGAATGTGTGTGCCTTCCCTGGTCCTCATCATTACAGTGAGTTGTGTGGATTTTGTAGCACTTGTAAGTCACTGTTGGATATATCTTTGTACAGAGAGACAAGTAGGCTAATACTTTGGCTTTCCAGCAATAAATGATATGCTATACATGCAAGTGATTTGCTACATGATAAGATGACATAAATATTAAGTACTATGAATCAAATAAATTACAGTATATTGACATGTGATTGCAAAAACAAAAACTGAATTTTGGAATTTTTTTTTTGGGACCCTTCTCAATAGAATCTCATATGCATATGGTTATATAATAATATGTATGTTGTTGGCTTTTAATGGACATTTTGCTTGAATGAAATTATTGCAATGACTTTAATTTATAGTAGGAGGGAGGCTTAGGACATATTACACTCATGTGCGCACATATGCAAACACACACACAAACACACACGAGAGAGAGAGAGAGAGAGAGAGAGAGAGAGAGAGAGAGAGAGAGAGATAGAGATATTTCTGTTACAAGCCTCCTTTAATTTTTCTTATTAAGACAGAGTCTTGCAATATAGCTCAGCTGGCCAAGAATGTGCTATGTAAACCAGAGACAAGGCTGCTATAAACTCAGAGAGTTCTACCTATCTGCCCCGTGTCTGAATTGCTGGAATTCTTGGAATCCTAAAGACAGTTGCCATAGCATTTCATAACTGTGTCTTAGTTAGGGTTTCATTGCTGTAAAGAGACAAGAAAACTCTTACAAAAGAAAACATTTAATTGGGGTTGCCTTAATGTTTCCATGGTTTAATCCAGTATCATCACAATGAGAAGCATGCAAGCATCCAGGCAGATATGGTATAGGAAAAGAAGTTGAGAGTTCTACATCTTGCTCCACAGGCAGCTAGAAAGAGTCTGTGTGTCTCACTGAGGCAACCTAAGGATATATAACCTTAAAGCTCACATCCATAATGATTAACTTCTCTAACAAGACCACATTCACTCCAACAAAGCCATATCTCCTAAAAGTACCACTTCCTATGGACAAACATTCAAACACATGTATATATAGGGCCATTCATACTCAAACTATCACAAATTCCTTGGAAATAAATGAAATCCCAAAATGTATTTAAGGATTGTTATTATGTCATTGTTTTTCTTCTAAGTGTTTGTTTGTAACTCTGTGGGGAGGTGTTCAAATTCATGTGAGTTCCTGGTAAGGCCAAAATAAAATATTAGACCCCTGTAAAATGTAGCAAAAAGGTAGCCTGTTTATGTGGGTTCTAGAAACAGAGCATCAGTCCTTCAAATTGCACCAAGTTCTCTTAAACTTCAAGCAGCTTCTCCAACCACCGAAAATCATAATTTACTGTATACAGAAGGACTTTTGAAAATAATTCCTAATAAGAATAAATTCCATGCATATCAGGCTTGTATCAGCAAGCACTTCTTGGCATCAGCAATAGTGACTGGTTTTGGTGGCTGCAGATGAGATAGATCCCCAGGTGGAGCAGTCTCTGTTGTCCTTTCCTTTAGTCTGTGCTCCACTCTTTGTTCCTGTATTTTCTCCTGTTATCATTTTGTTCCCCCTTCTAAGGACTAAAGCATCTACATTTTGGTCTTTTTTGTTCTTTAGCTACATATGGTCTGTTAATTTTATCTTGAGTATTCTGAGCTTTTGGGCTAATATCCACTTATCAGTGTGTATATATACCATGTGTGTTCTTTTGTGACTTGGTTACCTCACTCAGGATGTCTCCTGAGAGGTTCTGCCAAAGCCTTATAGTTACAAACGAGGATGCTTGCCGCTAACCATTAGGCAGAGCATGGGAACCCCAATGGAGGAGTTAGAGAAAGAACTGAAGGAGCTGAAGGGATTTACAACACCATAGGAAAAACTACAATAGCAACCAACAAGAACACCCAGAATCCCCAGGGACTAAACCACCAACCAAAGAGTACACATGGAGGGACCCACGGCTCTAGATGCATAGGTAACAGGGGATGACATTGTCTGGAATCAATACAAGGAGAAGCCTTTGGTCCTGTGACAGTTCAATTCACCAGTGCAATGAATGCCAGGGTGCTGTGGTTGGTGGAAGGGGAGAAACATGGGGAGGAGGAATGGGAGGGGAAACCCGGAAAGGAGATAACATTTTAAATGTAAATACACAGAATATTCAATAAAAATGCAAAAAAGAAGAAGAAGAAGAAGAAGAAGAAGAAGAAGAAGAAGAAGAAGAAGAAGAAGAAGAAGAAGAAGAAGAAGAAGAAGAGAAAAGAGAAAAAGAAGAAGAAAAAAGGAAAAGAAGACAAATAAATTCTAGAAGCTGGAAGACTGCTTGGCAGAGGTACTGTTTTGAAGATGCTTGGCCAAAGGGAAGTGGTACTATCATAAGGTGGGGTCTTGTTAGAGATAGTGTGTCATAGTGGGTGTGGGATTTGTGGCTCCTATGCTCAAGCTCCACCCAGTGTGGAAGAATACCTCCTCCTAACTGCCTGATGAAGAGTCTCCTCCTAGCTGCCTTTCAATATAGAACTCTTAACTTTCTTCTCCAGTGCTATATCTGCCTGTAAACTACCCTGCTTTTCAAATTTAAGAAAATGAACTGAATCTATAAAACTAGTTAATTGTTCTTTAAAAGAATTGTCTTAGTCATTATGTTTCTTCATAGCAATGGAACCCTAACTAAGACAGCAGATAAAACTAGTTAGTTTTTAAGCATGAAGACAAGAGTTCAAATATTCAGCACCTAGGCAACAGACTGATGAACAAGGCAACATGCATTCTCAATGACCAGGAGGCAGAGAGAAGACATCTCTAGAACAATGTTACTAGTTAGACTAGTTGACTAAAGCTTTGGGTACAGACCAAAGGTTACTTCAGTATAGAAAGTAGAGAGTTATGGAGAAGGGCATCTAATGCCACCCAACAGTCTACACACACTATTGCACACATGTACATGAACATATATGTGAATCTGCTCTTGCAAACTAGCATGTGACACATACTGCACTGACATATGTATGTGAAATAATTTATTTAATATTATGCTTAATGTCTAAAAATACAAATGACCAAGACAATCTGTAATTGTGAATATCAGCCATGACTGATCATTCTATATGTAATATACTTAAAATAATACAGACAAATAATGTCAGTCATGCAGCAAGTAAATCTGACCAGCATGTATGGGAACATCTACTTCATTTTCTTTCATGTATTAAATATTTTCAAAAATACTCATAGAAAATATTTCATGAGATTGTAGATAATTGTAAAGCACAGTCTTCATAAGAACAGTAGACTATGTTTAACTCTTGATTAAATAAAACTGAATGTGAAGATGTTTTCATTGTAAAGTTTTATTCCTGTCTTTTCTCGGGATTGCTCTGATTTTAGACTGAGAACGTGATGTTTTGTTTGGGTGATGTCCACTGAAGCTTAGCAAGGTCAGGCTTCTGTGTGGTCTATTATCAGGCATAATTTCTCAAAAACAGATGGCAAACAAGCAGAGTTAGAAATTTGTAATTTACAACCCTGTTCTAAGGACAAACTACTGAATAAAATCATAACCCCGTTAAACACCAAAACAACCTTCAATCATTCTGCTCTATTCTGCATGTCTCGGCCATTAAGATCTTTTGGCTGAAGTCCAATGTTCATCTCTGATTGTCCTTTCTGTTCTGTTTGTAGAGATCATTGCGCACACAGGCACACAACACACACACACACACACACACACACACACACACACACACACACACACACCCCTTAATTGATTTTATGAACTATGCAATGCTATCTCCCATCCTCATTCTTATTCATTTTATCCTAAGCATCAGTAGATTATGAAAAGGATAACTAAATGGAAATAATTGAGACAAGTCATTTGACTAAAACTGCTCAGTGTTCAAAATTGTCATTGATTTGTGTCATATTCTGGAAAGAGAACAGAAGTAATTTGCTTGCAAATGCTACTAAGTTATCTATTTGAAGAAGCCAGGAAGAACTGTGTGTTTTCTCAAGTTCTATGACTATTTGTTTCCTGGCAAAGGGGCTGCAGAACTTGAGAGGTGTCATAGTTTGAAGACAGCAGCACAGAATGGTCATAGAATTTCTTCTTTGATTTTGACTTTGAACTGTAATGAAATTTTTCGTTCACTGTCCTATCTGTCTCTTGAGTGAAGGAATGGGAAGGCTGCTTACATAAATTACAAACAATAAATATAAAAGATAAAATGCCTGAAACAGGAGTTTGGAATTCTGATCTGATCTGAAGTGATAGTGCTTGAAAAGAATTCCAGCATAGTTTTTACATGGACTGAGATCAGAAAAAAAAAAAAAAAAAAAAAAAAAAAAAAAAAACAAACAACAATGGTCTCCTTAGTGGAAAGAGAGTGCTCGGATAAGGGAAATGCTAGTTTCCCTTGACCAAAGAGCAACACTATTTATTTCTGTATGTGATATTTAAAGAGCCATGACATATCAAGAGGGTAGCAGATTGGTGATTTAATAAAATAAGGATGAGGTATTTAATATCCGTGATTATGAGTAGTAGTAGGAAACAACAGAAAAGAAGGCTTTAAGCAGAGACATAAAAGCTGGCGAGAAATACAAATACTTAACGTTCAGGATTTCAATATTGAGTATTGTTATAACTAGTTAATAATGACATTGCTGAGACAGATAACTGTCTTCAGAAGATACAAAGTTTAAGTATTCACATTTTGTTCAAATAAATGCCTCTAGAAATCACAGCCAGAGACTTGATGTCCAAGAAAACTGACAGATGGTATCATGATATTAACTTATAAAACACGAAGCTGTTCTCTGGCACTACACTGCATTAACCTCTTGACTTTTGGGAATGAACACTGTGTGTAAGGAGTGAGGAGATTAAAAACATATAGGCTCCTATCTCTCTCTCTCTCTCTGAGTGTGTGTGTGTGTGTGTGTGTGTGTGTGTGTGTGTGTGTGTGTATGTTGTGTGTACATGCACTCACACATGTGCATGTGTGTAGTTTGGAAGACTGAAGAGAACTCACACATGTCTGGAAAGTATTCTACTACTGATCTTTGGACCCAATCTTTTCTAGCTCTGCTGACCTTTTAGATAGCTCCTGGGAGAAAACTAGTCTTTTGCTCTCAGGATTTCAGTTTTACCTCCAAACTGACGAGTTGGCAACAGAATCACGAACATATTAGTTTCCTAATGCCTAGCCATCTAGTAAAGTGCCCAGGGAATGTTAACAGAGGGTGTGTAAAGCTTAGACATTATCTGGTACTAATAGGATGGAAAGTTGCTATGGCAACAAAGCCTTTGGCATGTTATATGGTCAAAACCAACTTAGATGACTAAGAAAGACTACATATCTGCTAATTAAAAGCCTTTGGAAAGTTAGAGTAAAATATTTTAGTGCTTGCTTCAAAGAGCAGTTGTTTGAAATTATGAGATGAACACTATGGATCATAGCTTTCTCCTCACTGAAGCTCACAGAAAGCCTTATTACATTATAGAAAAGTATGTATCATATAGAAAACTTCTTCAGATACTGTTTCTGGTAGGCTTTTATAAGGTGGAATAAATGGTTGCCATCTAAAGGTCAAAATTGAAATTTTCACAATTGTACGAATCCCAAACATCACTCAAAATTATAAAAACAGAAATAAAAGCAAACAAAGTAATACAAAACGCAAAATTGTAGCTAACAAACAGAATTAAGAACATTCAACATGTTTCACTAACTTTAGAGAAAGATAAATGCTACACAAGGAAAAGTATGCTTTTCAAGATAGTGATTTCACAAAATCGCCATCTATACTCCCTTTGAGACTATGGGTTCTGTGTAAGATGTTTGACAGATAATATGCCTCCTTTCTCACAGACTTTGCCAAAAAGGGGGGTGGAGATGGGCAGCTTCAGAAGTCAGGGCAGGAGGAGCACTCTGCCTATTGCAGTAGATTAACCCATACTGGTTTCCACATTAGCAGAAGCACAATACAGCTTTGAGAACATCTGAACAGAAACTAACAGTTTTCGAGTAATTAATAGGATACATCTCTGTAGTTAAGTGAAACGAAGACTTGGACCGACTACAGAACATGGCCTGGAGACATAGCTGCTCTATCTGAGATATGATTTTTTTGCAGCCATAACGTGGCTCACACCATATGTAACTCTGGTCTCTGGAGACCACTTACCTGCTTTTCGCTTCTGTAGATGCCAGACATGCATATGGTATCCAAAACTATATGCAAGCAATGTAACCATACACATAAAAATAAAACTAGAAGCAACCACAGTGCATATTCATTTACCATATAAACAAGATGAGTACTAACATTTTCATGATGCCTCATTGGTTGATGAAGACCAAGAGGCAAGTAGATGCCACCTGTATCTACCACTGCTGACTCTCATAAAAACATTCATATAAATTGTTTCCACTGGTGCAGTGACAGGCAACAGGTGGAATCTCTTCAGTCTAGTCTACAGTTTATTAGAAAACAGGGTTTTCAGAGCTAACTATGAAAACCAGACTCCATTGGGTCTAGTGAGATGCATAAAATGCTCGTCCTGAAAGCAGGAAATATAATGAGCAGAACTGAGATCCACAGATTTTATGTAAATGATCCTTGGGAGTGGCAGCAAGCCTAGAATTTCAGAGCTTGGAAAGCAGAAGACTCCTATGATTAATTCTGGGATTTTACACATATACATTTACACACACACACACACACACACACACACACACACACACACACACATGCATTCACTTGTGGCACAAATGTTTTCAAACTGTGGGAGAGGTAAGGGGAATCCATGTGCAGATATCTACTGTGCTGGCAAATAGCTGGGTGCACTTGAGTCTCGTATATTATCTTGCTACATTTCAGTGAGCTGGTCTTTGGAGTTTATCTTTCAAACCTGTATTAGGAACTCATTATGTGCATTTTCAGTCTCAGCAAACGGCAGTTGTGTTTTGAATTGATAATTGATAATTAGATCAAAATCTAAATGTTTGATACATTTTCTTCACAATAAGCTAACTTGATTGAGTAGAAATAAACCCATTAATGCTCACTGGGGCTTGGGTAGAAAGCTTCATACCTTAATGATACTTTTCTGCTTCACACTGGAAGCTTTGTAATTTTGTTTCATAGTTGGCTTTACAGACCAAGTTGCAGTCCTACAACTTTGCCCATGTCTTCTGGCTCTTTACTATTCACTGCCCTGAGAAACTCAGACTGCGAATGAAAGGCTTTTGTGCATCTGTTTTTCTAACACAGATGTAGAGGGGGATTGAAGAAGAAGGTTTTGAATAGCCTCTTTCTCATTCTTGGATGGAGAAATCACATTTCAGGGGTGATGGCTGATACTGTCACAGTGCAGCTTTGGCTCCTCAGGGATACTGAGCTGTCATTCTACACACAGTGTCTGAGTGTAGAGTAGGAGAGTCTGAGAACTCTCAGAAAGTTTTATCCTGAAAACTAATTGCAGTCTTCCTTTTCTCTTTCTTCCTGGAAATCATGCATTTAGTGAGACACCAAATTACCTCTTCAGTATCCCTGAATAAAATCACACTTTGGTCAATTTTAATCATCTAAAACAGAGGCTGTTTTATTTTCTGTTGTGGTAGTGGTTGTGTTTTTATAAGGCGTTGTTGTGTTTCTTTGCTGAAAAAAAGGACAGATTTTATACTTATTTTGGTTTTAATTTAATTTTGGGTTGGGGGAGGGGTCTGCAGTTATGCTACATAGGCACCCTATCCTTGAAGAAACTAGTAATGTTCCTATCTGAGCCTCCCACATACAGAGATTACAGTATTCACCAGCAGACCTAGTTATATAATACTCTAAATAAAATTCTTTATGCTCAACCAATGCTTTTTTATTCTTGTTTTTTTTCTTAAACACTGGCTTGATGTCTGTCTCTCCAGTTTGATTTTTAATATAATATATTAAATTAGTCAGAGAGTCTATATCTACTCAATTACTTTTAAATTGGCATAGAATTTTTAATGTGACAGTTGTTTTATGTTAAAGTTTTCCAACATTTCCTAAAAATTATATATTTCTGTCATGATTTGCTTGTGTAGAATTTGTTTATCACTAGAGTGGAAGGTGGGATTTTTGGATATTTCTTGATTTTATCAATCCTGAAATATAATATCTGCAAATTTACTTGTATAGATTATTGTGAAGATAAATGTCATCTTTAATACTGATTGGCAGCCTAGCAATGGAATTACCACAAAATATATACATGCTTTCTTGGGTGTTTAATTTTTTAGGATATGATCCTATAGGATTAGACCACTTCCTTTATATTTTTCACAGTAGCAAGAGTTGCAATTGCTAGAAATCCTTATCGATACATTGTATTGTGTAATTTTATAATGAAAATAGACAGACAAATAGATGTAAGAGAAAAAATACAATTGGGGAAATAGCAATCTGAAATTTTTCCATTAAGTTTTGGTATTATATCATTTCCATGCTTGTTTTTATAGTTTAAGCTCCAGTTTCATAAAGCATATAAGTTTGAGGTTTGCTTTCAAGTTAAATTTTATAGATATAGAGTTGTGGGAGTTCAGTGTGTATGCTTACAAACCATTATATCTATATCAACATCTGTATCTATATCTATCCATATATTTGCTTTTTCAAATACTTTACTTAGTGTTATATTTATTGTGTAAACAGTTCTTTCTAAGAAGAAACACTTTAAATTTTTATTTATTAATGATTTACTTCAATGACTTATTTTTATGAACAATAAAAAGACTTTTTTTATCATTTTATTGGATATGCGATGTATTTGCATTTCAAACCTTATCCTCTTTCCCCCCCGCCCCTCCCTGTCCCCCTCCACTTGCTTCTATGAAGATGATCCCACTCCCAAACACCCACGCCCACCTCATCACCTTCGCATTCCTTTACACTGAGGAGTTGAGCCTTCACAGGACCAATGGCCTCTCCTCCCACTGATGCCAGAAAATCCATCCTCTGCTACATATACAACTGGAGCCATAGGTCTCTCCATGTGTACTCATTAGTTGGAGATTTGGGAGCTCTGGTCAGGAGTGGGAGTGGGGTGAGGAAGGGCAAGGCAGTTGATTCGTTGATATTTTTATTCTTCTTATGGGGTTGCAAACTTTTTCAGCTCCTTCAGTTCTTTCTCTAGCTCCTCCATTGGTGTACCAGTGCTCAGTCTGATAATTAGCTACAAACATCCTCTCCTGTGTCAGTATGGCTCTGGTAGAGCTTCTCTGGAGACATCCACATTAGGCTCTTTTCAGCAGGCACTTATTGGCATTAGCAAGAGTGGCTGGGTTTGGTGCTGTATATGGGATGGATCCCCAGGTGAGGCAGTCTCTATTCAAGCCTTTGTCTCAAAGAATTTCTTGTACCTTTTTTTTTTCTTTTCTTTCTTTCTCTCTCTCTCTCTCTCTCTTTTTTTTTTTTTTTTTTTTTTTTTTTTTTTTTTTTTTTTTTTTGAGAAGTGTTGTGTGACAAAATTTTTCCTCAGAAGTTACAACATACATGTCTACTCACTCTGGATAGAGAGTCTACAATAGGTCAAGTACAGATACCACCACAATCCAATTTTATGAACCATAAGTTTTATTGAAGTTACTTAGAGAAATAGAGATGAGAGGTTACTTACACAAGTGGAAATCAGTCAAAGGCATGTGTGTTATTAAACTAACTCCCAGCAGTGGTGACAGCACTCAAAGCTGGGGAAATGAATCATAGGCCTCAGGTTAGAGAGTGCTTTTTCCAAGGGGCTCAGTTGGTCTCAGACACTTCAGGGAAGCTCAGTCTTTTTCTGCTTCTTTCTGGTAGCTGAGCTGCTCTCAGAGTCTTCTTTGCAGACTGGCTTGTGTGAGAATGACCCTCATCCATCTTTATTGTTTGCCCTGGCAAGGAGGTGCCTATTTTATCTGGTCAGTTTCAGGGACTTTCTGAAGGTATTTGTGTTATTTCCTCTTCTGCTTAAAAATCTTCCTACAGGATGGAGTGTTTTAACCTCCAGACAAAGTAACTGTTATAAAAATTTTTTTTTGATTTTATAATTCTTCTGTGTTGGAGGAGGAGCTTTACAATATATTTTCTTTTATTTCATTTTTGTTTATATTCAGTTGTTCCTAATAATTTGCTTAATGTTTTAATTGATGTGCCTTCATTTCCTCAAAAATGAATTAATATCTCAAGGAATTTCCATTTATAAAAATCTCATTTATCTATGAGTTATTTCACAAGTATGACTTTGTATTTAATCCTAAATCTGTGAGAAAATGTAAAAAACTAAAAGGAACAGATATCATAAAATGGGGGTGTCCATGATTTCTCTCTCTTGGAGATGTTTGTCAATTTTCAGTCTTGTTTTATATTCACTTCACAACAAAAGTGCAATCCTACAAAGAAAACATGTCCAGGTTGCTTTGATAATGGTACTAAATCTGTAATTCATCTTCAAATGTAATAATCATTCTATCCAGTTTTAGTGTCCTAAGCTGTAAACAATACATTTATTTATAATGTATTGAACTTGTAAGCATGTATGTAGGAACAGACTTCCATGAGGACTTTGTACATACTTCTTGTTGGCTGCTATTTTAAAGGTGTTATTCTTTTTATAACTGTAATATTGATAGTTTGTTTCTTGTTTCTCTTCATGGTTATCAGAGATCCATCCCAGTTCCTAACAGTTCCAAGGTTCCAGCTTTTCTGGTCTATTTTAAAATCTATTTTTAAGCTTTGTACTGGTTACAAATGATTAATTCCCTTAGACAGCCCTTTGATTAACTGTAAATTAGAAATAACTTAGAGTACACACTTTCAATTTCAGATTTTGATTTTTTTAATATATGCTTTTCTTCATGAGAATATGACCTATCACTCTGAATGATCCCTGGAAATATAAAAGAGTCTATATTAAGTTACTGAATATTCTACAAATATCTAGTAAGCTGACATGGCAATACCCTTAAATGATACATTTTATTCTATTTTATTTTGAGGAAAGGTCATTAATCAAGGCTGGCTTCTAACGAACTATGGAGCGGAGACTATCCTTGAGAAACAGAACCTGCTGCTGACACCTAATAAGTGCTTGCATTGTAGCAATGTGAATTTGTGTCCAGGTTGTGTGAGTGCTAACATACAAAGCCAAAGCCTGGAACATCCTATCAAGCACTATGCTATATCCCACGATATGAAAGTGTGTCCTTGAAAGATGTATTCGACATGAGAAATATGTTACTATACAGCACATAGCACAGAACGTTTGATTTATTTAGAAACAGACTGAAGATGAGCAGTTAGCATAGCCTCAGAAGTCCATGGTGCCTTCAGCCTGATTCAGTCACTTTGACTTGCAGCTTTTACAGTAGTTACTTTGACACAGATCTCAAAATAATGGTGTTTAACTCTGAACTTCTTAATCCAATATTGTAACACATCCCACAAAGGAGACATTAAGTGATTTTCTTAACTATTTACTTAAATATGACTATATACTACATCAAGTATATACTAAAATGAAATTTCGAGATTCTTCTTAGTTCAAGTTTCCATTTTGTGTATTTTGAAGGATATAATAGCTTTTTTAGCGACAAAACATTTGTAATATGAGAAATTGCTGTAAATATTGGTTTTGTAGCAAACTATAGATATCAAATTATCTGTCTCGGAGCACATGTGCTAAAGATCAAACAGCAATCATGGAGTTATTGAAGGGCATTATAACTCATAGCATATTCCTCCAGCATAGATATGATACTAAATAGTTCAAAAGAATTCATTTTTCTTTTAAACATTAAGCTGCATTACCATTGCAACATTTTCCTAAAGCAGTTCTGTAGTTCTTTCCTAAATAAGCACTATCAGGCCTCAAAAATAAAAGATATAAGACTTCTATACCTTCATATTCTGATTTCTATGTGAGTGTAGTCATTCCATGTAGCTTTATTTTTATTGAAGATAAGTGCTCCACCAGTTACTCTATCCCAACAGTCCTGTCTTTACTTAATAGTACGTTGGTTATTTGTGGAAGAATCAGACAGTACTTGATCCACTATTTCTTTTTGACTAACTAAAAGCTAGAAGCCTTTACTTTCAATGTGTCACATGGACTGTTGGCCTAGGGGCTAGCTATGTGCTTCTTAGGTAGTGTTTCTCAAATCGTCAGTCACAGTATTGCATAATGTCCTATTTCTTGGGTGTCACTTTAAGATGAAGTCCACTATGTGAGACACTGGCAAGCTAAGTGTCAGGTCTCGGGGCCCACACTTCTAACTCACACCATCTTGCTTCAAGGACAGTGATGCTGGATTTGTGAAAAGTATATCCAGAGATATTTCTAGAACTGAAGCCCAGTAGACAAACTAGACCTCTCACTTCTAGATGCGTGAAGTCTAGCAAAGAAAGTGTCTGAATATCCTGACCTACTTCCAGGCATGTAGAGATTTCCTTGTGCGTAGAGACACGAGATGATGAAGTAAAAGACTTCCTTGGTATTAGAGAAAGAAAATAAAGTCGGCTATACAAATTTGGGGTGGGAATATACACATCTATCTTAAGAAGAGTAAGATGATGGAGAGATAACTCTCATAACTCATTCTCAATGTTTAGTCAGGGTTTCTATTCCTTCACAAACTTCATGACCAAGAAGTCAGTTAGGGAGGAAAGGGTTTATTCAGCTTACACTGTTCACATTGCTTTTTATCACCAAAAGAAATCAGGACAGGAACTCAAGATTAGGAAGCAGGAGCTGATGCACAGGTCATGGAAAAATGTTGCTTACTGGTTTGCTTCCCCTGGCTTGCTCAACCTGCTTTCTTTCTTTATTTTTTCTCGTACACCTTTATTTTTTAAAAAGAGAGATACATGTACAGATTTTTAAAGGCATTTTGGCATAACACTATATGAATAGATTTGTGTCAATACTTATTTCTTTTAGAGGTATTATGCTATGCATTGAAATCTTACTAGTTACCACATAAGCATAAAGTACGTGTAGAACAGAATATAACATGGAAACAGAGTTTTCTTGGTGTGTATAGATTAAGCATAATGATTTCTGAATAACAAAAATTGCTACAAGGCTATATTCTTAGCTCTTGGATTATTAATAATTTAAGGTCTCGGTGTACCATACTCTGAGAGGGTGCCATACACTTACATTTTTTCCTAAGAAAAACTGAGGCTTTCACTTTTTGGCCTTTGTTATTCTCGAGCCTCATATGGCCTGTGAGTTGTTTCTGGGGTATTCAGAGCTTTCTGGGGTTAGTGTCCAATTATCAGTGACTGCATATTATGTCTGTTCTTTTGTGACTGGGTTATCTCACTCAGGATGATATTCTCTAGATGCATTCATTTTCCTAGGAATTTTATAAAGTCATTGTTTCTGATAGCTGAGTAGTACTCCATTGTGTAAATATACCACAATTTTTGTATCTATTTATCTACATAAAGACATCTGGGTTCTTTTCAGCTTCTGGCTATTATAAATAGGGCTGCTATGAACATTGTGGTGCATGTGTCCTTATTGTATGTTGGAAGATCTCTGGGGTATATGTCCAGAAGTTGAGTAACTGGGTCTTCAGGTAATACTATGTCAAATTTTCTTTTAAACTTTAGAAAAAAAAGAACTACTCTCTCCTTTATTTACACTGAACAGTGTCAACCCCTTTCCTAAATTAAAAAAAAAAAAATTGAAAGGTTTACACAACACTTCAAGTGTGTTAAGATGGAGTTCCCTAGACTGAGGAGATGAAAGCAGGGGACTGAGATCTTTTTATCATCTTTCAGACCGCATTCTTCCTTTACAATTCATGCTCCTATTCCTCTGCTGTGCCTCTCAATCTCCAACTCTTACATTAAAAACCCAAATTACTAATTTTCAGCTAGTGCTCCCATAAAGTTTTCCTCATTAAAGTTCTAATTGGAGTTCTGAGCATGATCCAAGTAGCATTCCTATACATTTTTAAGAATTTGAGCCTCAATGTCCCCAACTCCAAGGTTACATCTAATAATTGAGAACTTACATAACTTTGTGATGAATATTAATGTATAACAATAACTAGAGTAAAATTTTAACTAGCCATGCTTAATAATTTGGCTCTGCAATTTGTTTCAATACATTAGTAAGTATATATTGTTCTTTTCCAATATGCTTTCTATTTAGTATTATCTATATGTGGAACCCACTACAAAGTCTTCCTCACCCTTCTTGTTCTGATATAGCCAGTTCAAACCAAGGATCACACACTATCTATAAATCTATTTTCACTGAAACAATCCTCATGACTATACTTTTCCATGTGTATCAAATATTTAAATTTTAGAACATCTGGGAGTTTGAAATGATTCTTTAAGGCTTTTAGCACAGAATGATGCATCATACATAAATAAAGCCAGAGTATCAAGATAAACATTTGTAAATTTCAGGCTGAGAATTTCTAGGCACCTTATCTTATACCTTATCTATTTTTGTGACAAAGAGAAGGCATAAAACATTGTAGATTGAAAATATATGTGTGTGGTTTGGTACAGGTGGAAAAACTCCTTGCATTGGAAAAATGGACAGTCATATCAACAAAGACTATAAAATACTGGAATACCTGTGTCCTCTACCTTTGGAAATATTTCCAGCCTCACGACTATACTGAAAATAGTTTCTAAAGTCCTTAAGAATATTAATCCCATGTTTGAACTTGCCAAGTAGATACAGTGTGTGGAAATATTAGAAGCTTTAAGAATAAAAGACCCTTAATCAATTATATTGATACCACATTACTTTTGAAATATGTTCGCCTATATTTCTATTATTTATAGTTAGGATTGCAATCCCTCAATTGTACTAGAATAAGTTTTTGGTATTTCTTCTTGTTCTTCTACTTACAGGAGCAATATTCTTAATGGGCTTTTATTTTATTTTACAATTTGAGTGCATTAAGGCAATAAATGTGTTTTTTTTTTCCACTTAAAATTACCATGATGGTTTTGGATACTGCCTATTGCTTAGTAATTTTTTTCTTATCAAAATACTTTTTGGTTGATTTAATTCTTAATTTTTTCATTAAATGCTGTAGATTCTAGAAAATAATTTTTCTTCTGACATGAGTTCTCAGTTGTAGATTCGTGCATCCTCTATTTGATAGTCAAATGACCCTCATTGGTTTTTATATTTTTATAACCTTCATTGTAGAATTCAGTAATGCTTTTCATTGAATTCTTCTGGTTTGTCATATTGCCAGTAATCTGTAAGTCATCTGTTCTTTTTTCAAAACCACTTGTCTGTAAATTTTTTCTCATTACCATGTTCATTTCAATTTTAACTAAAGTTCAATCATAATATATCAGGTATAATGGCAACATTAAAATACATAAGAGAACCATTCACAATCTATAGTAGTTACAGCAGAAATGAAATAGAAGATTTGTTTCTTTTGTGAAACAGAAAAATGTAATTTTAATATGAGCAACACTGCAATATAGACTGCTTATGGTTTGCAACAAATCTAACAACTGATGATATGCACAAGAGAGCTAAGATTGGTTCACCTAAAATATATATCTTCAAAAATCTCTTTCACAGACTGCTTTTGCACCACCTCAGTTTTGTTTTCTGTTTCATTTGATCAATAATACCTTCCTTTGCTACCAGAATTTAGTCACAATTATTTTGTTGTCTATTAAAACATGTTCAAGGACTAACTTATTTGCAGGAATCTAGGTAGGTGTCTTCATAGCACTCAAACCTTTGAAACATATGATGAAGTATCTAGTTGTGGTGAGATCTCTCCTGACACTGAACACTCATTCCCAGCTTATATTTTTCACATATTCATGGGAACAGATTACCTAATTTATGCCACCTAAGCACCATATTCATTTTTTTATCTTCCAGAAAGGGGGAAAAAGATCTACAGTATAGATCAAATAAATAAAATACATAAAGACGCTAACTTTTCTATAAAGTGAAAATGATGTAATAGTATACAAAAGAGATCTTAAAAATTCTGCCAACAATTTTCAGAAAAGATAGACAATTTCAACCAAGTGGCAGAATATAGAGTCAGCTTAGAAAAATCAATGTCAGTTTTTCAGAGATAATTCTGTGGAAAGGTGTGCTGATCTAGGTTGTGTAGAACCAAACAATGTTCTTGGTGAGAGCTGGGAAAATATTTTTGATGAAGAAAAAAGAAAAAGTTAAAGCCAGGCAGTGTTGCTACACACCTTTAATCCCCATGTTTGGGGGGCAAGTGTGAATCTGTGAGTAGGCCAGCCTGGTCTGTAAAGTTAGTTCTAGAACAGCCAGAGCTACTCAGAGAAAATTATCTGAAAAAAACATAAATTAAAAAAAAGTTTTAGGAATCATTAAAATGTGAATTTTACTAAATGCTGATAAATATTCTTGACCTTGAACATCTAAAAATGAATTCCATTTAAGAGGTCAGTAGTCAAGTGGGTTAAATTGAAGTGTTTGCTTTACATAGATCAACTGAAGAAACTCTTCATGTCACTAGTCTAATTGACATAGTACATTGTTTTGGCTACTCAAATTTCACAGCATTTTATCAAAATATGTAGAACAGATGGCAAATACATAAATATGCATTAAAATGAGTAGAGACAGTGACATATGATAATTGTTCAACATTTCTTTGCAATTCCCAGTACTCCATGTCTGAAATGTTAAGGTAAAAAGAACCTGAAATTTCACATTCCCAAGTCTTGGGTTTAACTTTAAGTCATTCAAATTCTGGCCTTGTTACTAGTCATGTTATGTCAGAGACAATCATGTACAAATCATAGCAATCTGAAGGAATAGTAGGTCATATTTTTAGGAAGGAATATTAAAAAAATACATGGAAAGAAAAATGCTTCCAGAGCTGAAAACAGGGGAAATGTAGAATTCTTAGAGGAGGAAAAATATGACATGGTTAAAAAATAGTGGGAGTAAGCTAAAAATAACTGAAGAGTTGGTAACATATGAAGAACAAAGGAAGGCATATGGAAATGAAAGCATCAGTTATTCATTTAGTTACATCCCAAAGATCAACATCAAAACATTCATCTAAATTTCAAGGTTAAGAACAATGAAAAGATAAGGAATTTCTCCTTATGAGTCCAAACCCCTAAACCACATATATGAGAAAAATCATGACGCACAATTACTGAAGCCATAAGCTAGCAGAAGGCATTTGTAGCAGTATCACTTTCATACAAGTGGTACTGTTAGGAAGAACGTTCTTGAACCACTATAGTGACCTCGAGGTTTGTTCTCATCCAGTGATGTCCCTTTTTGGGAACTGAATCATTTCTGTAATTGTTATTTTCTGGGACTTTAAATGACGGATACGTATTAAGTGAGAAAAGGTATATGTCAGAGTAACTAAGAACAGGTACTTTCTTGGGGAAAACTATGCTGCCTTCTTCTTCGAAACATTCTTATGTAAGTGAGTCATAGAATGTCTGGTACTAAAACCAATGTCTTCTATTACATGGTGCCTTGCCCATGCAGAGCTAGGACACAACCCTTCAGCTTTATCCACAAATATGGTAAGGAATGATGGAGGAAGCCCAGGACCGTGCCATCACAGGTCATAGGCTCAAACTTCGAACTTGGTCTCCATCCAAATAATGCCTTGAACTACGTATTTCCCTTTGCACTTCGTCACTAAAAGTCTTTTTTTTTTTACATTCTTCTTTTTTGAACAATAAAATTGAACAAACTATGCCACTTTCTACTTGTCGTGGATATCAGGAAGCTCACAGTTGACCTTAGTGTTTGGCTTACTTCAGTCCTAACCTGCTACAGTGGAATTGTCTGGAATATATTGGCTCTTATTGTTGTAGACAAACATGCCCCTTGGATAACATACTCTGTAGTTTTTTGGCAAACTTTTTGTAGTATTATATAACTTCACCTTGAAATGATCTTATAAAGATCATTCTTTTAGCTAAATAAGAATATCTAGCTATACCCTTTTACCTTTAGTAAATGATAATGCTCTATTTTTACATATTTTGATGTTCTTTGTATTTTTAACTATATCCTAATGATATAGAAATGGTTAAAATCAGTTCTACTATTTTTTTACTATATAAACAGATATGTGACTAAATCATGTTTATGAATGTAAATCTATGCAGATATAAATAACATACTGAGTTTCATAATTATGACATTAATAAATTTTAAAAGTTGCTATGTTTCAAAAATGCAAGTGCTATTCAAATGTAGCATAGACAAGAAGTATAAAGTAATGACTTTTCTTGTAACATAGCTTGATCAATGCTGTTGAAAATTTGTATGTTACATTTAATTAGTAAATAATAATTACACTATGCTCAACAGGACATACAAAGTTCAATTAGAGTGACTTTTATTAGCAAGTGAGTCACAGATTACTGCCTTGTGCACTTTGAAATCTTCATATATTTCCAGAGAAGCTAAATTTTGCATGAATATTTTATGACTACAGGAATAATCCAGTTCAGGGGCCATCATAACAGCAAGCATGACCTCACTCCCAATAGTTTCTCCCCTTATTGTGTAAAATTGATATAAAATGTTTGTTAAGTGTTTTTTATTGTTTGACTTTTCAAGCATTTATATAATGAATTTAGTCATTTTCACCCCATTCTTTTCCCTTATCTCCCTCCCGGAGCCCACTATAACTTATCTCTTCAGCAAATACCACCCTTCAAATTCTTGCATACTTTTTGGAATTCCAAAATATTTTCTTTTTATTAATCATTTTATTAATTTGCATTCCAAATAATATCCTTTTCCCAGTTACCCCTCCACCAAACCCCCCATTCCATTCCCCTAACCTCCCTCCCTTGTCCTATATGAGGGTGATCCTCTACCCATTCACCCACTGCCATCTCACTCCTCTAGCATTCACCTGTGCTGTGGCATCAAGTCTCGATTCCCTCCCATTGATATCAGATAAGGCCATCTTCTAGGCCATATCGGGAATTCTGGCTCCCTCCATGAATACCATTTGGTTGGTAGTTTAGTGTCTGGGAGCTCTGGAAAGATTAGATATCACATAGGTTATATTTTCAAACAATTATCTGACCATTGCGTGCCATGTTTTGTTTAGCTAATACAGTTCACAATCTGAACTAGCGTAATTGGTATAACTAAAACAGTTGAATAGAAATTGTTAGATATTGTAACTAGTGGTCTTCATCTAAAATTCATGATTTGTCTGAGATCAATATATCACATGCCTCATTTAACTGTGGAGTTTTCACTGAGAAAATTCTCGTTTTTCAAGAATCCAGAACTCAGTAGTCTTTGTACTTAGCTCTCCAAAGCCACAGTATTAATGAAAAACTATGATTCGGTGCTAAGGATACAGCTTGATGGTTGAATACTTGTCTGGTATTTGTCATGCTGATAGAACTTAAGATTTGCTAGTATCTGCCTACTAGTTAAAATCATAGGTTTAGTAGAATGTTCAAGGTAATGTCTCAGGTAAAAATTTAGTAATATGTGATTTTGAACAAGATAATCATTCATATGTCAACATTCTGATCTGTAAAACCATGGCTAAAATGTGTCACATAGCTTAGTTAGCATAAGGTTTACATGAGACACTTTCTGAGCAATATTTTGTCAGCTTATTATACACCAGTAACAAATGTCAAACACAGTTGTTACTATTACGTGCATAGCTAGTATGTCTTTATCTTTATTATGTTTCGCTATAAAACTAGAGTACAGCAAAACTTACACTATCCAAGCAGTTTCGTATACATGGTTATGGTTCATGTAAAAACAGTTATCTTTTTTTGGCTTAAATATGATATAGTTCTTCATTTATTTAGTGTTTGTGTGTTTGTATGTGAGTGTGGGTGTGTGTGTACCATTGTGTGCAGAGACAATATGAAGAGGCCATTCATCTCCTTCCACCAGGTGGGTCCTGAGTTTAAATACAGAATGTCAAGCTTCTTGTTAAGTGCCCTTACCTACAGAGGCATCTTACTAGCTTGGTTGTTTATATTCTTTAGAATCAGGGCATAAAATGATTTAACTCTTAAATATTAAAATGAAATGAAAATGGAAACACGACCATATATGATAATTTGGAGAAAGTACTAAGCAGACATTTTTTTGTTCTTTAAGCTATTTTGGACTTCCAGTGGAGAGGAAGCACTGTAGTACCAAATAGTGTGAAACACGACCTTTGCAACTAAGAGGTTCATTTACAATTAGCAGTAATTTGAAATAATACTCCAATCACTGTTAATTTTGATGCTATTTTCTTTAATGATGCTAATCAGAGTGAACTTGCATGATAATGTAGCAACAGTCATGAGAACTATTCCTCTACACTCTCGACTTTGAAATCTGTAACAATTATGGTATCATCATTTTATTGCAAACCATTTGGAAAATATTGCCAGAAGATGGCATAAAAATGAAGAAGGAAGACACTATTAATGTGTATCCTAATTACAGTAGGAAGGAAATCCAAGCTATTCATCACTTAGCAGCCGTTCTTATTAGCTGACTAGTGCATGCTCGTATAAGATTGTGTGATAAGCAAACAGTGCTGTGCAGAACTAAGATATTAGGTATTATACTTTCCATATTCATATAGTTAATATTTGTATACAGCTTATGAAAGATTGTTCAAAAAATAAAGCAAGTGTAAATGGTGTTTTGAAAAAGTTGCTCCATGAATTTTCTGAAAAAAAAAAAAAAAAAAAACTCGTTCAGAATTTAAGAGGTGCAATTATATCACAGAAATGGAGTTAATGCTTTAAAATATAAATATCAGTCTGGCAGGAGGTCTCAATAGGATGCTAAGCACATGTACACTATTTAGTTCTTGCCGATCCTGACAACATGAGTTCAAAGCCATGAACCCACATAGTAGGAGGAGAGTAGTTGCTCCTGTAAGTTCGCTTCTTCCTTCCAAATGTGTGCCACGGTGTGTGTGTGTGTGTGTGTGTGTGTGTGTGTGTATGTGTGTGTGTTACCCCACACATGCACACTCAAAGTAAATAAGCAAGTACAATTAAGAATTTTAAAAGAAAAATAAACATAAAAATCTGCTTATAGACTTGTCCTTTTATAAGCACACCATCATGAGAAACTCACTTCATTTAAGAGATACCAGATTTTGTTCTTTATGAGAAGATCTGAACACCCAATCCAAATGAAGTAGTCACAATGAAATAAGGACTTCCCACAAAATTCTCATGCATCCTTTATGACTATATTTGAAGTGTTATTATTAGACAGCATTGCATATATTATCCCCATAGCCATCAGATCATCAATGTTTGGAAGGCCCTTGGAATTGTTAAAAGAAGGATGTAAATTTGGGAAATCCTAAGATTTTCCTGGGGCTTACTTGTCCCATAGTTGGGCATAGAAGGCAAATAATGTCCTTGAGAATCTTTCATTTATCTGTTTCCATGTCATTAATCCATTTATATTTGTCATTATATTTATATCACTAGAAACTTGGAGCATTCATTTTAAAGTCCGTCTCATACTCTGCACTGGAAGGTCACATGTCTGGTGAAATTTAACCAATTGAACAGTGAAGAGCTGTAGCAGTGCAGGAGATGACTAACAATATACTCATCTTCTTTGGAAATTCAAAAACACTTCTTTATAGTCAATTTGTTTTCTAGAGCCTTTTATGTGAATAAACTATGACTTATCATATAGAACGTTATTTGAAGTTTGCTCTGCTTAAAATAGAAAACCAAGGGCTAGCTCAATCTGCTATTATTGAAGTATTAAGTTTGCAATATAACAGGGTCCATATACAAAGATGTGGGGTGTTTGAATGAGAAATGTCACCTTAGTCTGGGACATTTTAATAGTTGGTCCCCAGTTGGTGTATCTGTTTTGGGAGATTTATGTGGTCCAGCCTTGCTGGAGGAAGTATGTCATTGGAGTAGGCTTTGAGATTAAAATGTCCCATGCACTTCCAGTTCTCTATTTCTGCTTCATGTTCATGGCTGGAGTGTGAACGTTCAGAATTCCCCTCCAGCAGGAAAGCATGCCTACTGCTTTGGTAACACACTTCCGCAACACAATGGGCTCTGTTCCTCTGGAAATCAAGAACCAATTTACTTCTTTTTGGAAACTGCCCTGATCATTGTGTTTCTCATAGTCACAGAAGAGCAACTAAGACAGAAATGAAGCGGTGCTTCAGAACACAGAGAAATTAATCGGGTACTGGCCTGGAAGCTTCATGACAACTAGCTAGCTTTCATAGTTCTGTATGCTAATGTGCACAGGGCCAGGGTTAGAGAAGCAAGCATCAGTCTTACCCAGCAGATATGCCCATATTTCCATATAATCCTGTCATCAATAGAAGCCTATTAGATGCTTTTAGAAAATGCAGCTTCATATTGTATTTGAATTGACATTCATTTTTTTTCACTGCATTTGAACCTTCAAAATGTATACCAGCAATGGGTAAGTTCTAAACAACAGGTCTCCTTTTGTGCATATGACTCATTCTCCTTTTGGACATTGTATGAGCATCTATTCAGTGTCTCCTAATTTCTAGTGCTTTCCAGCCAGAGCATGCAATCGGGCAAACAATTAGCAAGCTGAAGAAATGTTTAATCGCATGTGCAATTTCTACCTATTGTCAGGAAATAAAACAGGGAGCATTGAAATGACAATTTTGTTTGCATATAGTCAAGGATTAAAGGGCAATGTTAAGAGTTTGAATCCAAAAAGAATAAGCATAAGTCATAATACTTACTAGTTTGACTTTAGACCCAAAAACTACTCACTGTCATCATTAGCTTTATCATTTGCAATGGCAGACTACCCTGATTCCTGACAAGTTTCCATGGAAACCAGATAAGCTCAAAGCCCCACAGCACAGCATAAATCAGTCATGTGGTAATCACTCAGGAAGTGATTGACGACTTTGCTTTTGGTTATGAGAGTAATGACAACCCCTTGTTTGTCAACTTGCTTTTCATGGTTTCAGACCCTAGAGACAAAATACAATATGAAAACATTTATAAAAATTACATGACAACACACATATTTCAAATGAAGCATCATTTTCAGAAGTGCAATTAAATTTCAAGTGTACCTGATCTGTCCTGCTAATAAGTTAATGGTTTCTTTATTAGTATATTCATATTATATTTGATACATACCCATGGATAACTGTTTTACCTCTGAGATTAACTCTTACAGTATTACAGAGCTTCTGTTCAAATAATTCTTGTGTCATAATTTTAGTTGCTAGTTTGACATATTTGAAAGAGAGAACTCTAATGGAGAAACTTACATTAGATAGGTCTGTGGATACGTCCATGTAATATTTTTTCATAGATGGAGGATGGGGAAAAGAACTGACCTCATTGCCATGTCTGGGCAAGTTGGAGTATTATGGTTAGAACAAATCTGGCTGAGAAATTCAGAGGAAGCCAGCTGCTAAGCAATATTTCTCCATAGCCTCTGCTTTAGTTCCTACCTCCAGACTTTGGACTTGAGCTCCCGCCCTGGCTTCAGTTGATGACAGACTGTGTCACCTGTAAGCTGGCAGGAAATGTTTCTTTCCCAAATAGCTTTTGGTCAATGTTTTGTTATGGTAACACTTAGAAACCTAATATTAGGTCAGGTAGCCGCACTTCATTCATCACATAGGCATTGAATCATCTCACATAATCAAATGATACAGGGAAAGAGCAGTTGTATTCACGTAACTACTATGCCTCATAGATTTTATAATTATTCTACTCCATTATTAGTTACAGACAATATCTCACCTTTTCTAATTTTAATACATTTTACCATGTGTTATCACATAACAATTGAAGCTCAGTGTATGCACAACTTTAATTGTCTGTGTTATGGCTATCCACAGAGAATGTTGGCATATTTCCTTTGTAGAAAAAGACGAGATACTATACCAATTATCTCAAAATTTATCCTACCATAAAATTAATCAAAATATCACTCTTTCTTTTTCCTCTTCTTACTGAACCATTATAGTGTTAAGTTGCCATTTTTTAAAATTTGTATTTATGTTTCAAATGTTATACCTTTTGCCCCTCCCATTCCTTCTCCCCCTCAACTTGTTTCCCTAAAGATGCTCCCTCTTCCAATAAACCACTCCTCCTCAGTGCCTTGGCTAATGATGGTGTTGGTTTTCCCATGAGGGTGCAAATCTTTCAACTATTTCAGTCCTTCCTCTGGCTCTTTCATTGGTGTTCCTGTGTTCAGTCTGATTTTTAGCTGCAAACAATACTCATCTGTATCTGTATGACGCTGGCAAAGCCTCTGAGGAGACATCCATGTTTGGTTCCTGCCATTGAACACTTTTTGGCGTCAGCAATAGTGCTTGTGTTTGGTGTCTGCATATGGGGTGGTCCTCCAGGTGAGGCAGTCTCTGCAGATCTTTTTTTCGATTCCTGCTCCTCTGTTTGACCTTGTATTTCCTCCCCAGTTTTGTTCTCCCTTCTAAGAAGGACTGAGGCATCCACATTCTGGTCTTCCCTCTTTTTGAACTTCATAAGTTCTGTGGATGGTTTTGTGGATATTCCGAGCTCTTTTTGTTAAGGCAGGGGAACTAGTATCCACTATAAGTGAATACATTGCCATGAGTTTTCTTTTGTGACTGGGTTACCCCACTCAAGATGATAGCTTCAAGTTCCATGCATTTGTCCAGGAATTTCGTGAACCTGTTTTTAATAGCTGAGTAGTGCTCCATTGTGTATATGTACCACAATTTCTGAATCTATTCCTCTGTTGAGGGACATCTGGGTTCTTTCCAGAATCCAGCTATTATAAATAAGGCTGGTATGAACATTGTTGAGCATGTGTCCTTGTTAGATATTTTAGCTAAAACACAGCATGCATAATGGATACAAAGTTTTCATAGCTCAGCTTGCATATATAGTAAAAGAGCAATGGAACTGAAATTACAGGCATGCTTTTTAGTTTTGGTAGTTTCATTTACTTATTTTGTGCTCATAAATAAGAAACTCATAAAATGGGGACAGTTCTGACACCAAGAGGTCATTGAGAGCATTAGATGATATGTGAAAGTAATAATACATATGCATTTATTAGATGTTTAGTGTTTAAGGTTAATAGATTAGCTAAAGCAGTAACTGACTAGAAGGACAATCATAGAAGTAATTAAATTTGTTACTTCTATAATTTGATATATTTTATAACATAAATGTTATAAGATAATTATTTTGGAATTATTTGAAAATGAACTGCAAGTGAAATTGTTTATTATTCTCTCTGTCTTGTGTGTATGTGTATATATGTGTGCATGTGCATTTGTGTCTGACCTATACATGTGTGAACACATGACTTTGGTTGGTTCTCCTATTCCACTTCATTTGAAAAAGTCTTTTGTTTTTACCTCTGGGAAACCTACATAAGCTTGCCACAAGTTTTCTGAATTCTCTTGTCTCTGCCCAACTCAATGCAGAAGTTCAGGGATTGAATATGTAAATTTCTTAATTTGTGTGAACTCTGGATCCAAACTTATGCCAACACATGTGCAAGAAAACAACTTTACCCAATGGACATCTCCGTATTACTCAATCTATTCCGTTGTTCATATATTCTTATAGGCTCTATAATTATCTTGAATTATCTCTTTTAACTGTTCTTAGTGCATATGAGTTCTTCACGTTAGAAGTCATTAAGACATGAAGTACTGTAGCCAAGGTTAGACTTGAACTGACAGAGATATGCCTGCCTCTGCCTTCTGAATTTAACTTCAGCTCCTATCTGGATGCTACATTGTGTCTGAAAAAGCTACCTCTAATCTGTTGGCTTCTGCTTTCTCATCCACTAAATGCTGCAGTTGCTAGTTTGTTAGTATCAAATAAGACCTTGGACCATAAAGTACATCTTAATTGAAAGGCAGTGTCACTATGGACAGACATCTCAATAAAGAAATCATTAGACACCAAATATAAATGTTCACATTCCATACTGATGAATGAGAAGGCATTGTTTGTGTGGACAGAGACTTACACATCTTGGAAGTGTAATTGTTTATAAAGTGAGTGTGTGAGACAGGAAGCAGGAGATACATTTATATTTCAATGCTAGGCATGCTAAGGGCCATCACTGCTGTAGTCAACAGAGCAGAAGAAACTCTTAGGAAGATTATTTGGTAACAACACAAGTCCATATCTAGTTTTGCTTTCTTCCCTGGATGTGCTCTTGTTAAGCACCCATTTAAATCCCAATGCTGAAGACTAAGTTTTCCTATTGACTGACATTTGCCACATTGTCAAAGAGCAACTGACCTTCTAGTTGGGTCTGTTTCTCTGACAGTAGTTATGGTGTCTGTTCTTTCAACCTTAACAAATGTGCCTGTTTTCAGCTGAGGAAGTTATTACAAAAACAGTTTTAAGACAGTTCAGTTTATTATCCTCAAATATGTCTGGGTTGTTAATGAACCCATCAATATGTTTTTCTTGTTCATGGTTACGTTTCAGAAGTCTATTGAATTATTTCTCAGAATTCCTGAATTTTTCTACCTAATTCCCATCTGTCCTGATGTGTTGCATATTTAACCACTTAAGCTATGAATATATACAGCACTGTGACTTTTCATTTCCAGTGTGGGAATTAAATTCTCATCCTCCGTTTTATATGAGGTTGTTTTGTGTTTTGTGTTGGTTTTTAAAACTGTTTTAAATATTTATCAGGCATTGTTAGGTTCGATTAAAACCAACCATAATACATCAGTCTAAAATCTAGTTAATACCCCACTGGGAAGCTGGGTTGGAACTCCTGTATGTGCTAGCTTTTCTGGGTCCAAGATTAAAAATTTCTCCAGTGTTTGCATGTTTGTGCACTCCATATCCAACTTGTAGAGCAGGGGTTGTGTTCTGAATGATGACAGGGACTTGCTCTTTCAGGGTGTCTTTTTATTCCTTGTTATATCCTATTTCTTTTTTTTCTTTTTTTTAAAGTTAATATTTATTTATTTTTTTAAACTTTATTTTACAAAACAAAGATAAAAGGAAAAAATTGTAAACATTTTTGCATAAATGTATTCAAAAACATTTTTGTCAGTGCTTGGCTTTTTCTTTTTCTTTTTTTTTTTTTTTCTTTTTTAAGGTTTGATACTCTGCATTAAGGTCTTACTAGTTACAATGAGCAAAAAGTACCTGTAAAACAGGATGTAACCCGGGATTAGTCAACGTTTTCTTGGTGTGGAAGGATTGAGCATAATGTGTTTTTTGTTTATTTGTTTTCTTTTCTTTTCTTTTTTTCTTGAACTTCACACAGTCTGTGAGTTGTTTCTGGGGCAGTCCAAGCCTCTGGGGTTAGCATCCCACTATCAGTGACTGCATATTATGTCTGTTCTTTTGTGACCAGGTTATCTCACTCAGGATGATATTTTCTAGATGCAACCATTTTCTTAAGAATTTGGTTAAGTCATTGTTTCTGATAGCTGAGTAGTACTCCATTGTGTAAATGTACCACAAATTTTATATCCATTCATCTACTGAAGGACATCTGGGCTCTTTCCAGCTTCTGGCTATTATAAATAAAGCTGCTATGAACATTGTGGTGCATGTATCTTTGTTGTATATTGGAGTGTCTCTGGAGTATATGCCCAGAAGTGGAATAGCTGGATCTTCAAGTAGTACTATGTCCAATTTTCTGAGGAATCGCCAGACTGGTTTCCAGAGTGGTTGTATCAGTTTACAGCCCCACCAATAGTGGAGAAGTGTTCCTCTTTCTCCACAACCTTGCCAGCATCTGCTGTCATCTGAGTTTTGGATCTTGGCCAATCTGACTGGTGTGAGGTGGAATCTCAGGGTTGTTTTGATTTGCATTTCCCTGATGGCTAAGGATGTCGAGCACTTCCTTAGATGCTTCTCAACCATTCCATATTCCTCAATTGAGAACGTTAGGTATATCCTATTTCACTGATGGAAATGCAAGTGTGTTTCCCTTCCCATTCCTGCACAGAGAACATGGAGAGCCTCTAAAGTTTAAGACAAACAAAAGTTTGGGTCCATCTCAAGGCACATCACTGAAGGTGTTTTCAGACATTTTCCCCATACTTGTTAGTGGTGATTACTTAAATACCCCCAAGTTTTCTTTCTAGGTGGTATTTCTTGGTGAATTTCCTAGGTGAAGCATTTATTCTATGAGCCTGTTCATCTGGTTTTGAGCCTTATGACTGAATTATCTATGAAGTAGTTAAGATTTACTGATCTTTAGTGTGTCCAGCATATTTTTCGTTTTCAGAAGCAAGATTGTCACATATCAGTCCAAACTGACATCATAAACAAGGTAAAAAAATAACAAAACTATACAGAGTGAAATAAAAGAAAAAGAAAAGACATTGGTAGAAACTAGGTTTCAAGTCAGTAGTACGAAAACTTTCACACTTATGTTGGGACAACTTAATAATATCAAAAGTGGAGCATCAGTATATGAATAGGGATTTTCTCTGATGATGAAGAAAGAGTTTCTATATAGTAAGCATATCTCATGAAACATTTAAAAAATGCTTTATGTGAAAAAAATTTCAAGGCAGATATTCTCAAACATGTGATTTCCTAGTGTGTCTTTATTATTTTTATTAACTCTGTGCTCCTCAAGAAAGATAATTTCAAAGCATTTATTTGGCAATTTCTTCATTTAGCTCTGCTGTTGGGGAGACCACCATGCATGTACATAAGTAAATCTATATTGGAAGGCCATAGGAAGTTAATTGTAACTTTCTTAGAGTATTACATTCTGGAATATGAAGTTACTCACCATCCTGCATTACAATCAATACAGGCAATAGCTTTTTATATTCACAAACTAAGTTATACTTTCTATAAATTCTGAACTCATCACACTTATAGGAGAAGAAGCCAAACTGACAAATGTCTCTGTCTTATAAGCTATAACAGAAGCCTACTACCTCAATATTTAGTCAATTAACGTGACTATTAATAATATCATTACTGTCAAACATACTGACAGTGCATGGTCCCAACTGGAATAAGCCAGCTGGGCCTAAATTGTTGTACTCAAAGCTGGAGTTCTTTCTTAGGAACATCATCATGAATGTTATGAACCGCAGTGTATCACTATCTTCAAATAATACCTCCAAGGACTGGAAGTATTCAATGTGCAAAGCAGTACAGTGCTAACAACTGTATTGTCCTCATGGTGAATAGCCTGTAAGCATCTCTGGTAGATCTAGGCTTCTATCTCATCATACTAAAATATTGTGTGGGATTTATAACAGAATACCTTAAACTGGGTAAATTATAAATGCTATGTTTTTAATTTCTCATCATTCTGGAGTATATACAATCAAGATAAAATTTAGTGCACGTTTAATTTCTATTAAGGGCATTATTTGGAAGACAGATTCTTGCTCTGTTTTTGAATGGTGAATGAAACAAATGAGCCCTCTTCCGGTTGTATTTGTAGGTATGTTGTGCTGTCCATGAAGTAGCCACTCTGTGAACTAAACGCCTTTCCAAGCCCACTTCATGTCTGCAATACTTGAGTGTCCACCTATGCCATGTAAATGACATGCAGAAACAATTAAACTATTTCTGAAATGTATTACTCCTGTCTTCTAATTTTCTACCTTATTTTCCCACGTTTCTATGTATTATTCTTTTCTTCATGATAAATCTTCTTCCATGGATTATCTCATTTCCCTTCCAAATATAAGCCACCTGTTGACTCATTGAGAATTGTTAGATGTTTTATATTTTAAAATTGACTTTGGATAAGCTAATAGGTATAAATGTTAGAACTCTGGAGAGAAGAAAATGAAGCTTGAAATATTAAAGTATTGAGACACATAGCCAATTTTCAAGTATACAATTTTCATTCATTGTAAAAATTGCTAAATTATTACACCAGTCTCCAGTGTACTACAAGTGTGTTACTTTAATCATTTGCTTACTCTTAATGAATGTTAGAAACTGTTTTATATTATATTCTAGTGCTGAGGTATGAAAAGGTGAGTTAAAAGTCAAATTTAAATAGTAAATTTAGAAAATGTATCACTAAGTTGTATTAATTTTCTATAACTATGGTATCTGAGACAAACCACTTAATACGAAGAAAGTGTTTATGAGAACAGTGTTCCCCAGAAGCAATGAGCATAAACAAAATACAGCTCTCTCTACTTTTGATGTTAAAACAGGACATCCTGTTTGCTTTATAGATGCTTGGGACTACAGTTGGATTTCAGAAGCATGAAAGTTTGAAATTACCATGAGTACTAAATATCTTTTAACAGATACTTAGCACATTATTCCCCATGTACTAGTACACAGACTCAATCACAGTGGAAAATGTCATTTGTCATTTATCTAACATTCATATCTGTGACTACATCTATAAAAACAAAGATAAGCCACTGTTATGTGGATACAACATATTTCCCAGGTTCTGTATTTATCATTGGACAGTCATAATCTAATTTTTCTTTTTTAAATACTAATTTTATTTTTATTATATTTTGTTTTGCCTGCATATACTACCTCTGTGCCTTGTGTCCAGGGAGGCTAGGAGAAGGTATAGGATCCCCTCAAACTGGAGTCCCAGGTGTTTGTCAGCTGCCAAGTGAATGGTGGGAATCAAACTTGGGTTCTCTAGAAGAGCAGCCAGTGCTCTCAACCACTGAACGATCCTTTGGGCCAATTCTGTCTTGTTTTTAACAGAAAGGCTCTGTTTCAAAGTCTGTCAAGTTTTGTCTGGTGTCCACCGTGAATTGTGGCAGAACAGGCTGTGTTCAAGACACTTGCCAGTATGGATCCATATCCAGAAACTGATCTGAGATATACAGCTGTATGACAATAACTCCTTTTAACATAGAGAACCAAGTAGCACAAATTTAAGTGTGAAATACTATATGTAGATTCAATGGCATTGGCCATAAATTCTCAGCTCCTGCTTCCTGCGTGTGAGTCACTTCATATACTCGATTGTGTCTGATACAAGTAGAACGTTGCTCTAGTTGCTCTGTCACAAACAGATGCATGGAATTGTGTCGAACATCACCTGGTCATTAGGGCAATGGTATTAGATCCAAGATCAGCTTGACAACAGCACACATACCTGATTCACTGTGGCCTCCAGCCTTTGTGCTCAGCCTCTACATATTGAGAAGAGAAATGCATGGAGTTAGAGTGATGCAGGATCCAAAGTTCAGACCTGATACTGGGTTTGGTGACACTGGGAACTTGGTTTGCATGGAGGATTTTGGCTACACCAAGTATACAGAAGAGCTACAGAGGGGTTAAAACATATAACTTTTGTTCATGATCCAAAATTTACAAACACTAACTTTAGAAAACGCAGACTAACTCATAGTACCAAACATTAGGAAAAATAAAGGTAAACATTTTATTGGAGAAGCTCAATGTTTTCACAATGGACTGGCAGCTTTGAAGGATTAGGCTGGCAAGAATAGGAGCTTGGAAATGGGTGATCTGACAATAGTCCAGGAACAAAAGCAGAAACTGGCCACAGACCAAGGTGGAGTGTGTGACTCACAGTTGGCATGCGGTGAAGGAGGCAGAAGGCATGAGGCTGGAGAGGCAGGAAAGGAAGGATTGCAGATAGCTGTCAGAATCAGGAGCTAATGAATACAAGTCCAGACACAACATGTAAGCTATTAGTCACTAGTCAGCTTGATGTACCAAAAGAGAAGTCGCACTCAAAAGTAGGGAATGGTTGCAGGCTAGAAGTAGGCGCTGATCCTAACTGTAAGATGCAGGAAACAAATGGAACAGAGCAAAGGACAAGGGTCCTGGCTATTGTCTACTCCCCAGTACCCCTCCCCCCACTGCTGTCATATTTTCAACTGAGATTTTAAATTAGCCAAGAGAACAATGTTTCCCAGAAGCAACGAGACAAATAAAATAAAATAAAATAAAAATCAATGCAGCTCTCTTTTTCTACTTTTGACATTGTTCCTCATAGTTTTTTTGCAACCATTTAAAGAAAAACGATGGAATAAAAACTCGCAGCACACCAACCCCTTCCAGGGAAGCTGGTGCACACACTAAGGCAACGCCTCCCTCTACTAGAGACTTCTTATCCTACTTTTCTCTTTTCTACTTTCTTCTTCTTTTTGTTTTTGAAAGAATGCATTTAAAAGTGATGCTTTATTAAAACACTGGCCACAAGAATGTTGTTCTGCATCATAATAGTAACCACTTATTAAATATCAGTATCATTTGCTGTTTCTCAGTCTGAGTCAGGACTCTGAATTTCTGTGTAACTGCCGCCAAGTTAGTCACTGGTGAACAATTGCTACCATTATTTTCTTATTGAAGCATTATTTGCAGACTTAAAGTTCAAACTTTGTCCATGGTACCTTCAATGCCATTTCTAAAACTTACATCTACTTGACCTTTGACCTTTGGACAGAGACCATATTCATCAAGGATCCTTGTTGGGAACTCATTGAGAAACTCTATAAACCCACACCTGAGTCTCCATTCAGAGGATCTGGGATCCAGCTGAAACTTCCACAAAGGGGTTTTATATAAGTAAAATAAAGTGAATTAAGTCTGTTATTTTAAATGATCTCTTAAAACAGCATGTGTTCATGTATGGTTCTAGGAGGAGATTGACAGGAGGGGTTTATAGAATGAAGATAAATTATATACATGTATGAATATTTCCAAGGGATGAGTAAAAGAAAACTTTAAAAATGACCTTAATAAAATATAAGACATGAATTTTAAAAAATAAATTTAAAAACCTAATACTACATATCTACATATGGTGCAGGATCTAGTTATTAATATAGCTTTTGGGTTGCATGTTCTAAAACCTGGGTTTCATCCCCAACACCAAAAAATATATACATAAATAAAAACAGCAGTAGCACTTTTTTTAAGAACTAATTTAAAATTTAAAATATGTCAGCAGTAAATAGGCAGAGAAGAAAAAAATAATGTCAAAGTATACAGAAGAGAATAATTTACAAGTGTTTTGATTGAACTTTGACAAATAGTTTTTCTCCCTGAAGCTGTGAGAATGTTAGGGAGGTAGGAAAAATTGGTGTGAATCATAGCCACCGCAGAAAGTCATATTTGACAGTTTTCTAACATTAAGTGTCTGTTTATTACTTAAACACTGATATTACACAAGTGTATATGGAAATAAATATATACACACACACAGAAACACACATACACACACACCTCCCAATCACAAAGATTCCCTTTTATATTAAGTTTATCAGTGTCTGATTAAACAAATGGTTTAACATCCACAGCACACAGGAGTTGAAGTTGATTATAAAAGTCCATTTTCACAGTACATGTAGGAATTTCAACTCATTTTTAAGACTTTGTTCTTTTCTGTAACTTAGTTGACAGTGACTTCAGAACCATACATTTGGTGGTTGAAACAATACATTTTATGAACTATTTTTCCTACTCATTCTATTTTCTTTACACACATCAGAGCACACTCACACCTTGGTGCTTTATAATCTCATATGATTCCTTCATTTCAATAGCACGGCCATAGTTTGAAATGCCCTTGCTGACCTTTTCTATCACAAGTCTTACTGAAGCATTTCATGTTTTCAGATCTAAACTTTATAACAAACATCAGATACTTAAAACTCCAATAATAGTAATAATAATAATAATAATAATAATAATAATAATAATAATAATAATAATAAAACTAATTATTATGATAATGACGATGATAATAATAACAATAATAATAATAGTGAAAGAACTTCTTCAGATACCTATGAAAGGCTACAGGAGAAAATACCCAGAGAATTTACAGAAGGGGAAAAGGAAGCATTAAGCTCACATCAAACAAAGCTTTGAACATTAAAGCACAAGAAGATGAGGGAAAGAAATCTATATTTAGGTCCAACAATCACTGCTTCCTGACAGCTGCAGTTATTAATTAGTTCTCCATCATTTGCACTAAATGGTCAATCAATACTTTTGCCTCTCTGTCAGGCTGTTTGCTTTGTAGCCTGCTTCTTAATGGCCAATGATTCAGCTTGTCCTCATCTTCATCATTCTCTTCATAACTCTTGCTTGCAGACTGGTTGCAGGCTGTGTGAGCACTGGAAAAAGTTGACCATATCTCCCTTGGATGGACTTTTCTCACATGTTATCAGTTCAACCACAGCCTATTGTTCACCCCATTGTTCAACCTCTGGACACAAGATTACTTGTTAGATGTTCTTCTTGAAATATGACAAATTTCTATACCAAAGCCATTCTTACACATCAAACTCATCGTTTGCTATTCTATTTTATGTTATATATCAACTTGATCCTATTCAGGAGATCTTGGTGATGGCTCAGTTCTACTGTATATGCATGTTGATTCCTGGTAGTATCTATGAGTTGGTGTGTGGAATGACAAGTGACTTCATGTCTCTAAATTTCCTTTTCTTGTCACAAAATGAAATCACCATGATAATAATTATACTAAGAACAAACTGGGTTAGTCCTATATATTAATATTGAGCTGGTTTCCACTGAGATCACTGTGAATATTCAGATGGTGCAGAGCGAATGCTGAACAACTGGACCTGACCCTGGTCTTCTTTACTCTCCTAAATGACTTCTTTTGTCTCTGGGCCTGCATGTCTTTGTCTGACTCAAATTTTGACATTGATTTTATAAACAATCTTGGCCTGAAAGGTTTCTGTGATCTGTAATCATAATTATTCACTCCTCTGTTACAACAGCCTAGAATATTCCTTTGTATGTCTCTCATTACATTGTTATCTGACTATGAATAAATTGCTCATCTGATCATTTGTTAGACTTTGAGAATGAGTATTGCTAGACTATTTTTGTTCATCCCTTAAAATTTTCTTTCCATCCACAATCTTTGCAGTTGCTACTTGCAGTTATACTTCTAGTATACACAGAACTACAATAGGTATACTTAGTATCTTACTCTAATTAAAAGCAATGAATTAAAATCTAAAGAACATTGTGGGAAATAGGCTAGTTCTAGTCTTTTCTAGGTTGGGTCATTGGACCCTTTCACACTCATCTTCTTATTCCCACGCTGTTTTCCAAAACGAATCTGAATACTGAGAAGTAGTTAATCTATTCCTAATATTATGTAACTCACAGCAGTGGATCTAGTTGTCACTAGTTTACCTGTGCTAGCCCATAAATTAAGAATAGATGCCATAAGCTATTAACACACTCTTCAGCAATTACCTACCCACACAGAAAAGGTGAGATGGAAAGTATATGTGTCCTGGCACAGAGGAATGTATAGTTAGGATGTAGTACTTAACTGTTAAACAATGCCCTGAAGCTTGGCAATGATCCCTGTCTTAAGTGCTGTGTAGCATTTTGGCAAGAAAGGTAAGTCTAAAGAATCAAAGTTTAATATGAGTTGATCCTAATTCTAATTTTATATGAAAAGTCACAAATTCTTAAGATGTCCAAGAATGTGAATATGCCATAATAGTTTACCTTCTTGAAGTTAAAAATATAAGGAAATTCATAACAATCACAGACCCTACCTAAATGTCCTGTAGCAATATTGAGCCTTGAGAAGTTGTGTGTATTTCACCAGTTTTAGGTTGCTTTAAAACATGTCTGAGTGGTTATGTGCTAAGGTGGCTCTGTTTTGTTACAATGTTAACACCTTTCTATCCAGTTTCTTTATTTTTTTAATTAAGTTATTTATTTACTTTATTTCAAGATTGTAACTTCTCCTCCCTTCTCTCCTTCCAGTCCCTTTCTCTCACCTTCACTTACCTCACCACCCACTTACCTTTTCTCCTCAGAAGATGGGAGGCTTCCTATGGATAACATCCTGCCTTGGCATGCCAAATTGCAGTAAGACTATGTTTGTCTTCTTCTACTGAGGTAGACAAAGCAGCAAAGTTAGAGGAAATGGGTCCTAAGGCAGACAATGTGGTCAAAGAAAGTTCCTGCTCCTGCTTTACAATCCCACATGAAGTCCTATCTGGACAACTGTAGAGGACCTAAGTCAGTTCCATGCATGCTCTCTGCTTGGCAGTTGAGTCTCTATGAGCCCTTATGGGTCCAGGTTATTTTATTCTGTCAGGTTTCTTGTGGTATTCTTGACCACTCTGGCTCCCTTAGTTTTTCCTTCCTTTGTTCCAAAGAATTCTCCAAGCTCTACTTAATATTTTGCCATGAGTCTCTACATCAGTTTCTATTAATTGCTTGGAGTAGCCTCGTTGAAGTCAATTATGATAGGCTCCTGTCTCAGTTTAATAGTTAGATGTACGTATCTGCATCTGACTCAGTCAGCTGCTGGTAGAACCTCTAAGAGGACAACTATATTAGGCTCCTGTCTGCAAGAACAGCATACTTTCAGTAATAGTGGTGGGGTTTGGTCCCTGACCATGTAATGGATCTCAAGTTGTGCTGGTTATTGGTAGGCCATACCTTTAGTCCCTGCTCCATTTTTTTGTTGCTGAATTTCCTTTTCGCAGGAAAAATTCTGGGACAAGAATTTGAAGGTGGGTTAGTGTCCCCATCTCTCCAGTAGGGTCCTTGTCTAACTACTTAGAGGAGGGCTCCTTAGATTCCATCTCCTAACTGTTGGACATTTCAGTTAAGTTCACCCACATTGAGTCCTGGGCACCTCTGACATCTCAGGTCTCTGGGACTTTCTAGAGGACCCTCTTACCCCTTATTCCCCACCCCCTATATCAGCAAGAAGGAATGTATGGAATTTTTTAATTTAAGTTCTGTATGTGCCTTCATGTTCTGTTTGCCCTTTACTTATGCTTATTGGACAACCCTTGAGCCAATAATCATGTTAATACTGTAGGCACCCATCAATCTATGAACTACCTAAGTTGTACACAGAGAAGCATAGCTTCAGGTCCCAGCTTTCTCATCTTTACTATGAAAATAGCTATTGCAATTCCTGCCTCTCCACAGCAGTGGTTATTAAGACCAAAGGAGATCAATATGAGAACGTGTTTTGGAGTCTTAAACAGGGCGAAGTGCTCACTGGGGAGGAAAAGTGAAGCCTGAGTGGTAGCAATTTAGACCAGATAACTGACATATAAATGTATACCTCTATCATTTAGATACAGAATTTAATACTAAGATATCTTCAATAATACATATAATTAAACAGGGACCCAACTCATATCTAAATAGGAGGCAAACACTGAAGAAACACAAAAACTCAAAGAGCAGTTTTATTAAACTAATTGTGAAACTGTCACCATTTAACCAATAAGCAGACATCTGACTACAATGGTTTCCTTAAGTGTAGTGTTACAGGAACTAACCCTGGGGAATACCCAAGAGGGAAGCTGGGTCCATTTTAAGTGAAATAAGTTGAGAACCACCAAGCAAAGCGGAGAGATGAGAAGTCGTTTATTTAAAGTGCTTAGCTGTGAGCATATACATATATTTACCAGGGCTTTATTTACTGTACCTTGATTTGTTGTAAGTGAGTAATGATAATGTCAGTGGCAAGGATAGGGACATGATCAGAATTAATACTATCAAACTATATGCTGTGTCAGGGACTCTGCAGAGCAATGGTGTATTTCATCAATTATCCCACTGATGCTGAAAATTCATAAAGCATCACCCCATTTCAGAGATGATTAACAGGAGGATTAATGATGGAGCAGTTCATTCAAGTGACAGGGGTTATCATTGACCTGGTCAAAATCAGAATGAGACATCTTCTGATAATCCGGTGTCTTTTCAATCATTTCTGGTGTGTGTCCTATATGTTTAACAAGTAGATTACAATAAAGAAACACATTTTAAGCAGCAGTCAGGAATCTCTAAATGGAAGGCAATATAGCCCTAATTTCATACAGAGGCATCCAATTTCATGTGTTTTTAATACTTCATGTGCTTGCCCATTGTGTTACCATCCCAAGCAGTATGCCATCACTGCATGTGTTGGTGAATGAGCTAAGTATTTGCAAATCCCAATACTTTCTTCTAGTTCTGCAGAATGAGTTGTACACTCACGAATGAAGTAGATTGAATCTTCATGTTTGTTTTTTTTTTCTCTCTTGAGAAGGCTAGACTAATTTTATTTCAGCAAGAATATTCCTGAAAGTGAAAAATAGGATAAAAGATTTTCTGGCGTGTCTGTGGCCTTGCTGATGGGCAACCTTACCTCTATTGGGGAAGTGTGCATTCGTGTGCTAAGCACTGTTTAGGAGCTGATAAGTAAGTAGGAAAATAGCGTTCTGCCAGTGGCAGCACATCTATTTTGTAGATCGCTTCTGTTTAATTAAAAAGAAGGATGTTGGGTTTTATGCTCACTTAAAGAACAGTAAAATGATTGAAAACAGCAAGTTTTTAATTTGACAATATAGAAGTAGTAAATAATTCTGTGTCCCTGGCTGACATTCCTGGTTATCACTCAACACTGTAATTGTTACAGCTTGGCTGAGGACATGTGAGCTCTCCTCACATCAGTGTGAGTTCTTCTGTTTCAGAGTTAATTACCAGGTAGCAGGATATTCTCTTGCACTACCAGGGACTCGTAAATATAGAAAAATAACAGCCTCTTTTTCCAAGAAGTTTACTTTTGTCTTGTTATTTGGCTCCCTTGACAGTGATTTATCCAGAGGGCTCTTTGTCTTCCTAAGGTTACTTCTGTCTTCACATTTAATGCTTGAAAATTGCAGGCTTTTTCCTTACGATTATGTGTAATTTACAAATTGAAAGTTGAGTATTTATTTCTTTTACTGTGAATATTTCACATTCATGGGATGAATGGTTCTTACTAGTTTCTGAAAATTTAAAAACCCACAAAGAAGAATGAATGGGTTACAGTGTAGCCGAGTGGCAGAGTTTTCACTTAAGGTTTATATGCGTCTGTATTTGAATGCCAGCATTGGATGGCAAACCTACCTAGTTTTCTCGGCCTGGAGATAGATACCAGTAGAAATAGCCTTCTCTACCATGCACCAGATCATCATTTTTTGTCCCATATTTTGAAAACAAACAGACCCAACTTGCTTCAAATGAATGAAGTTTAGTGGTAGAATCCTTTCCTAGTATTTCTCAGGGGGAGAGAGGATCTATATCCCAGTTAACCACAAAAACAAAACAAAAGAATTGCTGAATTAAGGACACTTCATTTCACATTTCTGCCTAGTACTCTTTTTGTTGCTGTTTGTGCTAAGTTGAATTTAGTTTGCTCTTTGCCCAGCGATGAAGCTCTAAGCTACATTTTATCTGTTTCATGACTTTATCATAAGAGCCACACATAGTGCCCAGAATGTCAAATGGTTTTGAACCCTTTTCCCTTACTTTCTGTCATCCTAGATTTCCCCTTCTGCTTTATTTGCAAGCTTTAGCCCAAAAGTCACACTTGCTGGGGAGAGGTGAGGACACCCATACAGGAAGGAAGCAAGCTAAGCTGAACTTGCAGAAAGGCTCTGAGCAGAGAAAGCACAGCACTTGCAAGAAATCTTCTTTGCCCAAGATGATCTTAAATACAAAATAAGAGAGAAAACTTTAAGTCAAGAACAATTTTTTTCTTTTTTATTTCTGCACATAGTATTAGTGAAATAAAATTATGTTTAAAATCTACATTTCCATTTATGGGCAGAATTTTTTAAAATATTTTTTAAAAACAAATTGAAGGAATTTAATATGTTGGTTAGTTAATATTTATGCCTACTTTCAGCACTATAAGAATGTCAGGATCTTGTAATATTTTTCACCATCTTCTGCTATTTCATTATATTTTGCTATCTTTATGCATTTTTTGAACTGAGGAAGCATAGTTTATAGTTAAATCCAATTACAATGATGTCTGATAATTGAAATTCTAACATGTATGTATGTATGTATGTATGTATGTATGTATGTATGTATGTATCTACATATTTATCTCTTTATCTACCTACCATGTGCACTCATGTGCTCACACACGTACCATAAAAAGCACAAACAAATACTAAACTGATTAGTGTGCAGAATGACTACTATACTCAGGTCCCCATCCTCCAGAATAAATGCCTCTATTTGAAGAAAGATCAGTTGTAATTCATATGTCAAAACTCCAATATAAGCAGCTATCACAACAAAGGAATATTTGTATAAATCCAAAGCAATTTGGGATATATAGTTGCCTTAGCGTTTAAAGAACATTTATAGCTTTTCTAAATGACCCAGTTTGGTTTCCAGCACCACACATGTAACTCTAGTTCCACAGGATTAAATATTCCACCTTATTGCTTCTCTGGGTAATGCACCCAAGGGGTGCACTGAGATACACCCAAACACATGAACACTTTTAATAAATAAACTAGAAGGATGGAAGAGCTTTTCTCAGATTTCATGAATAAGATCCCTTCATTTGTTTATATATAAAGAAGTTAGAGTTTGTAGTCTCCAGTTTATCAGAGCCATGTAAGTATTTTTTTTCTAGCAATTTTACGTGAAATAAGATATTTAGATTGTCCCCAAGGAGCCTATGTCTATGACTTAATGCACGTGTCTGATTTCAGTTATTCCTGTCCCTATTGTCTACTGCAACTGCTTTCAGCAGGTTTTCAGTTTCCCTTATCATCCCAGAGAGTCAGCCCTCTTGCCTAGCTCACTTTAAAACACCTGAGCTTGCTAATGTTGCAGCTTTTCACATTACAAAAGGCCCCAGTAGTCTCCCTAGAGAAGGCAATTATCTGCTAAGCTTAAGGGACAGGAATATCAGCTCCTGCTGGGGAGTGCCTATAGAGCCTTCTCTTGCTGGGTCTGACCTGAATCAATTTTAGATGTCTATAAATACAAATTGGGTTCTGGATATAACGTTAAAACTGCAACATTTTTATTAAAGAATTATCTTTCTCTGGTAACTGCAAATACTGAGTAATTTTTGTCATGATTACTTTTGCCCAGAGGGACACAAATTCAAAATAAAAAAGACAAGTACTTTGGAATGAATTCTACCTTCTTTTTGTTACATATTCATTTAGTGAGTTTGTGTGTGTGCGTTTGTGTGTGCTCGTGGATGTGTGTAATATATCTTTTCCTTTTATTTAATTATTTCAATCTACTGCCATATAATGTGTTACATTATATTTTATATTTTATATTTAATAATGTGTTACATAATATGTACAGGGGAAAATGTAATGAACAAAATTAATAATTGTAAGAGTAATTATTTAAATTAACATAATATATACAATTATATGAAACAAGAATTAATTAATTCCTTTATTAACTGTACAACAGGAATAATTTCTGCTGTATCTTATATGAAGGACCATTGCCAATTTGCATTTTTAATGTAGTCAGGGACATACATACCTCATTCTTGCCTGCTGGGTATAGATGGAAGTACCAGATAAGTAATAGTGTTCATGATATAGTGATATTACTCCATTAGGTTAGGCTGATAACCTAGACATGAAGTATATACATCAAGTAAGAAACAACAGTCATTTTCAATTTCTTATCTCAATAAAATGGAGTTCAAAGATTTTTGTTATGCTCTTTGATGCAATGAAGTGATACAAATAGAAACAGTTTATGGATTATTGATTTGGTATATTTATTATGAGAATTCTGGCATTAGCATTGTTCATAAACTAAGCATTATGTTAAATTATATTGGTTATAATACATAAGGCTTATAATGTTTCAACCCTATCACTATGACCTCATTGGAGAAAGGGACCTTGCAGATAGAATTGAGAGGGAACTTAAATCAGTAAGGTTACTAACAGAACTTAAAGAGGAAATGTCATGTCAGGCATAGTGTCTCATACTTCCAGTATTCAGGAGGCAGAGGCAGATTTCTGTGAGTTAGAGATCAGCCTGATCTACAATGTCAGTTTCAGGCCAGACAGAGCTCCTTAGTGGAACCCAATCTCAAAAAAATAAATAAATAAAATAAAATAAAACAAACTAAAAGGAATGGCACACAGCAATGAATGGCACACAGCAATGGTGGTGCAGTAACCTTGGGATGAGGAAGGCACAGACTGCAGAATGCAGCCACATCTGGGAAACAACTAGAAACCCAGGAGCTGGACATTGGAAGACTCTGGAGGAACATAGCTCTACAAACTCCTTGGAGTGAATTTAAAATTACTAACTCCAGGAATGTAACAAACCAAAATTCTGCTGTTTTCAGATATGGAATATGGTACATTCCTATTTCAATGATGGAAAACTTGTGGTTGGTAAACATTCTGGTATCATTTGGACTTTGAAAACTATCACAAAATAGCCAAACACTGGCTCAAAACTAGACATGGGAATTATGATATAAGAAGAGAATTTTTAATCAATTACTCACAAGGAAAGAATGGTGAAGAAACCCTCTATTTAGAGAAATTGCATAAAAGTACCAAATTAACACATTCAATAATGCATCTTTAGTTCACTGTAATTAGATTTTATGGAAATATTGAGGACACAAAGATATATAAGAGTTGATTTATATAACCTACCTTTGCACATAATGAGAGTAATTTTACATATAATTACTGTATGAAAGTTCAGAGTTCTGTATAGGTTAATATATTTTGTTCCTAAAGCCCAAATCTTATACTTATGTGCCTGTCGGATAAAATACAAAAGTTCAGTTAAATTTGTGTTTATGACAAACAACTTGAGCATCAATGTGTCATTTTTCTAAACCTGCCTAGCAATAAGAATAGGCAAGCATAATAATAACAATGTTATAAATAGCCACCATTAGGCAATAATAATTGTCACGTGCGAGAGAAGAAAGCAAATAATCATCACCTGGATGCAATAATGTTCATGTATTTACTATTTCCTACAAATTTTCCATGTTAAAAGGTTTATAATAATATTCAATATTATTTATGGTAGTTAAGTATTAGAGTTATAATTAAAGAGGAAACTGTGATTTGTGTATTAGGATAGAAATTATTAAATGGCTAAGGTCTTCTAATTTTTCTAAAAGTAAACATCCTATTTTGGGGGGTTGATGATGCCTCTGTGGATATAGGTGCTTGTCACCAAGCATGGTGACATGAGTTTCCTCCCTGGATGCCTAATGGGAAATGGAAAGAAAGCATTATAAATTGACCTCTGGCCTTCACAAATGCACGGTGATGAATGTACATACACACAAAAGTAAGGTTTTTAAAACACTGTTTTCAAAAAAACTACATAGTAGGCCATTTTAAGTGCTTTGGACTTTGAAAACTATCACTGATATATATATATATATATATATATATATATATATGTATATATATATATATATATACATATATATATATACACACACACACATTTTGGTTGTTTTCAGGAAAAAAACTAATACATTGTAGCCTGTGTGTTATATCAGGAATAAAAATTGCAACCCCTAATGTAGCTGATTTATCACCATTAATGGATAATCACAGGCAATAATTTACTACCAACTCAAAAGAACACTGCCTGAGATTCAGTACTCACGCCACAAGAAAGATACAGAGATGAGGTCATATGTAAGCTGTGTCCATAAGATGATTAGACAGTTGCTTCTTCAACCAAAGAAATGAAGGTTCAGGATTATCTACTTCTGGGCTAAATGCTTTAAGTATTCTTATTAGATTTATGCAGATGGTTCTCATGTGCCTATTATTTTTTGTTGTATTGCCAACAAATTCAAACCATTGGCAAATACTGCCACAGTTTTCAAGACTTTTTGCATTATATAGGAATTTTGAAATTTGCAAATACCAAAGATGATCTATATGGTAATTCCTAGAAGACTTACACAGTGACAAATGTATTAGCCAGCATCTCAAAAAAACAAACAAACAAAAAAATAAAATGCCCATTATAAACAACACCCTTTTCTGATTTTGTTAAGAAAAAAATGAATATTTTATCTTTAAATGTCTTATAAAGTAATTGTAGTAGTAGTAGGGTGAAGTAGCATAGTATCTGGCAGAAAAAGTCAGATCATCTGTTTTCATGTTCTTTATGAATTAGAGAGAAAATTATAACATGGTGGTCAGTTGTATTAGGAGGGTAATCTTGGAAGTCTGTTTAAGAGAGTTATTCAACATATAGAACTTGAACATACAGAAAATGCACAGAAAGAATAGAATTTACATGTGGCACATGCAAGATACAGGAAATACTTGGAGGAAATGCTTGACATAATAATTTATATATATGAATAAGAAATCAAACATCAGAAACTGCAAGGTGAGGAAATGAAGAAGTCATGGTACGTCTGTATGAGTTACAAGTGAGTCTCAGCTTTAAAAAAATGCAAGGCAGGGACCTTCATGTAATATAAACATTTAACACCAATTTTTCCATTAGCATGTATTAGGCTTTTTATGTTTGCCTGTAAGAAAACTGTGTCTCTTAAAGAGACATAATGACAACAGATGTATTATTACCGTGACTTAGTAAACATTTCACACAGCATATACACATAAAAATAGTTTTATGTAATGTTATTAATATAAGAATATTTTGTCAAATATAATATAAAAAAGGTGGAATAAAATATAAGCCTTTGCTCTTAGTGCTCATCTAGATTAATACAATTAATCATTAGCACTACAAAAGTTGTTCACAAAAATCTGTTTTCTGAGTTACAGCCTACTCTTCTTATTGACAGTTTCAAGAGATATAAAACAAAACAGCTGATATGACTAGGTTCTCGAAGAAGGATATGCTTATTCGGAGGAGACTCTAGCTGTGGAGTCTGTTTAGCAGCCTGACAGAGGAAAGGATGTTCTTTTGGAACCAGTGCACCATTGTGAATGGAAATACAATGATATAGATGGCTGAATCTTTGCTTTCTTAAAAACCTGCTCAGGTAACCATAGTGATGCCTACTCCATGCCACAAATCTCTCTATAGGTACTTAAAACATCCTTAGGCCTAGGAAAAATTCTCTTTATCAGCTACTATGCAATTTAAATTTCTGATGCTGATCATGTAGGGTCAGAGGTACATTGATCTACAGTATTCTGAGTTCAAGTATAGAGATTTAAAGTATGAGTTAGAAACAATGAATGCAGAATGTTAGCCTCCATTAAAGAGTAGGAATCTGTTTAGAGATTAGTTATGGGCTGTTACAACAGCACGTCAAGTGTGCCATTATAGAAATGGAATCTCAGAGAGAGAAAATGTTTGTATGTAATGTGGTGGCAGATTTTAAAGTATTAATACCACCTGCATTAAACAGTCACTAGCATGGACAGAATAATAAAAACACATATGTATGTATATATAATATATATTATATATAACATATATCCTCAATCACATTTATATATCTTTCAAACACATGCGTATCAAATATTTGTATGGGTCTCATTTCTATCATGTATCCCCATGCTGGCTTAGTAAAAGCAAGGACAAAATACTGTCATTCCTCTGGTAGTCCTTCTAATGTTTTCAACCTGATAGCTCATTGTACTGCTCCAGCTATTTGCATCTGTTTACCATTTAAACACATTCTCTCTAAAAGGATAAATGGAGTTACATCTGTGACCATTTCTGAAAGAGTCTTCATTTTGAAAATGGACACTGGATTGCTTATTGTAAATCTAATCAAAGTTCTAATATGTTTTGACCAGTTACATGGCTGGAAAAAGGTGAGGGGCAGTAAAGCTAATTTAAATGTGGAGAAGCTGGTAGTTAATCAATTTTCCCAATTAGATGATTAATAACTGAGGAGTTAATCATTGCCTGTCAAGGAAGAACAACTTCACTCCTTCTTAGACATGATTAATTGCCAGCCAGCAACATCACATGATTACTTGTTGCCTCTAAGGAGACATTAGGTTTCCTTTGTCATTTCCTGATCTAACTTGATTCTTTCTTTTATATGTTTTTTTATCTAGCCAAGAGGAAAAAGAAAAACATACTGAATGACTTTGGGACTAGAATGGAACTACATCTAAAAAGAAAAACTTTTAGTTTACAATGTCATACAATAACAAAGCATTTGGTAGTCTTGACTTAATAAACATAGCAGTTTAGTCTTGCTTAACCTAAGTGTTATGGGAATAGCTAACTTGGCTTTGCAAAACATCCAACCAAAGACACTGGGTCATACAGGGAGACACCAAATATATGGCTAAAATAACCAAAATCTGCAATACAGACTCTAATAGATTCAGATTCTATTTTAACTATTATAAAGTTGAGCCATTCCAGCTCTTTTGGTTGTCTGCTTTTTTTTTTCCCTCGGGGAACCTATGGCAAAGACCCAAAGTACACAGTAGCAGTAAGGGAAACAGAGCTAGAGCAACAGCACCAGTATATTATACTTCTAACATTTAGATGCTGGACCATCAGGAAAGAATACGTTTCAAACCATGATTTTATTTTGTAAAATGTATTCTAGCCAAGCAGAACACTGGGATAGTCTTTGACTCCTTAATTGCTCCTAACTTCCTTGTAAAGAGAGAGCAACAAGGTCGATTTAGATTTTCCAATTATTAGGTCTGTTTCTCCAAACAGCACTAGACTGAAGAACATGACCAACAACCTTCATGCAGGTTGATAGAGTAAATATATCTGGTCTGATGTTGTTGTAGAAAATGGAATATTGGTAATAAGTTACACTATATTTGTACATTTTAATATATACCCAAATGAGGCCTTCCTGTTTCCTGCCTTTCTTTGGCACATACATACTTCTGTGCTTAAATTTAGTCTTGATTCCAGATGATTTTTAATTTCTAGATTGATTACCTTACCCTGCTCACAAATTTTCTCCTGTGATGCTAACCTATTTGCATACCCATTGAGCATAATTTTTTCAAATGTCTTATCTTAATTGCCAAGCATATGTTTTTAAGGGTAAATTATGCTACCTTTCTTGAAAACACTTAATTTGTCTTGGAATGTGCCATTTTTACACTAAAATAGACTAAAATTCCAAATCTTTACCATTCGTAGGAAGGCTGTACTCTGTCTACAAGAGCCTTTTTGTCAGCCAGCCAGCCCCCCATGTTGTCCCTCTCTGTTTGTTCTCACTACAGGTTCTAATTGCTGAATGGTAGCCTTCCTAATGAGCCCTGGTGGTCTCGAGGATTGACATGGATTTCCCCTAGAAAGTCCTTTGCTGAACGTATCAGATGGCATATTCCTGGCAGCACTATAGTCTCTATACTAATTCTACTTCATCTAAAATCCTTTCATATCCATCAGATCTGCCTAGAGAAGCCTCTCATTCCTTCCCCATTGTCTTACTTTTCTGGTTTATCACTTATTCTTACCTACCTAGTTACTGCTACTTTAAGTTACATCACACTCATCTCCTTACATGTGTCTTGCCATTCTTCCTTACTACAGTGTACATCAATGACGACTTGGCCACTCTTTTCTCAGTTGTATCCTCAGAGCCAAGAAGCATGTCTGCCTTCTAGACCATTAATGGTTTCTTGAATGAGTGCCCAAGTTATTCACTGAATAGAATCCCTATTCTCTGTATCATTGATTTATTAGCTCATTGTTGCTAACATTCCTTTGTTGTCTACATCCATTTACATTCTTAATATTGCCATTCATATCTTGTTTGCAAAGAATACTCTTTTAATTTTTTTTTCTTTTTTGTTGAATATTTTATTTATTTATATTTCAAATGTTATCCCTTTTCCCAGTTTCCCATCTAAAATCCCCCTGTCCCATCTGCCCTCCCCCTTGCTTCTATGAGGGTGTTCCCCTACCCACTCACTCATTCCTGTCTCCTTACTCTGGCATTCCTCTACATTGGGGCATAGATCATTCACAGGACAAAGGGCGTCTCCTCTCATTGATTCTTCGCAAGGCCATCCTCGGCTATGTAGGCTGCTGTAACCATGGGTTCCCCCATGTGTACTCTTTGCTTGGTGGTTTAGTCCCTGAGAGCTCTGGGGGGTCGAGTTGGTTGATACTGCTGTTCTTCTGAAAATGATAGCTGATTTTTCAAACAAACAGACAAACAAAAACAACTTTCTGTACACAATACTTAATCTATGACTTGCTAAAGTTCCTGGAGACTTGAAGTGACTTAAAAGATCATATAATGCAATGTTTTATTTTATAGTTGATAAGACTTGAATCTTGGTCAGGTTAGATGATTAGCTAAAGGTCAGAGTACTGATGAATAGCAAGCACTGAAGGATAGAATCAAGTTCCTTTGGTGCTTCTGTGAGAGGGCCATACAAGAGCCCTGATCCTGTCTGATGTACAGAATGTTGATAAAGGAGAAAGAGAAGATCTTAATTTCTCAGAAAACAGCTTTATGCTGGGTGAAGTGACCTACAGTTCTCACCCTTGAAAGAAATGTGAAGAGCATAGCATGATAGAGGCATTTTCCCATAAATTTTACTTCCCATCAAGATGATAATTTCCTTTTTTCTATTATTTGAGGGATTCATACATAAGCAGACTGAATCAGTTCCACCTTGCCTGGCCCTTCCAACGATTCTTAGATTCATGACCCCTCATTTACACTTATTTTTGTTACATACCCATGTATATATACAAACACACAAAATCTACTGAGTCCAATTATATCCACTCTTTTTTGCATGTGGTTAGAGCTAATTATTAAAGAATGAGGTTCACCCTTGGCCGGGGGCAATCAACCAAACAGAGAAAGAACAGCTTGTTCTCCCTCCCACTGCAGCCATTGCCTACCTGTAGCTCTTCCTCTAATGACAAGGCCCTGTGGAATTCCCTCCAACGATGTTGGCATGTCAGCTGGTATGTCATCTATAGTCAGCCATATTGTTGACCATTTATAATATAATCTCCATGTCCTGTTCAGAAGACACTATCATCCATTAGTCACTCAGGTTCTCAGACAGTTACAATGTTTAAGTAACTTTAGGAAACACAACTCATTCATCTGTATTTAAATATCTCAGCATATTTGTAAAAGTAGATTAAGAGACCCTTTGTGCATTCAACCACACTGTGGGCTTTTGAAATGTAACTTGCAGTCTCTGATGGACAGTTTGAAAATCAGTCTTTTGAGTTAAAAAATGAGAGCAAATCTTAAAGTGTCAACAGCTAAGAAATTTAAGCTAAATAACCAAGATAGAAATGGATTAGTGAAGGAGAAAACACCCACAGATACTTGGCATGGTACATCAGAAACACCTTTTCCAAAAGATCTTTGAAGGAAGGCATTTAATTCTGCTTTCTGTTACAAAGTGTAGCTCCTACAACACTCAAAATGCGCTGAATAAGCCTGAGTGTACATTTCTTAGTCTTAGGTTTTTCTCTTGTTATTTCATGGTTGATAAAAACTGCATTCTGCATTCCTTTCTGTTATAATAGTGAACACCTTTAACTCTATCACTGAGAGGCAGTGGCAGGAGCATCTCTACGGCTTTGAGGCCAGCCTGGTCTCATGGAAAGAAACAGGTCAACTATAGCTACATAAGGAAACAATATCTAAAATAAATAAAAAAAATGTCATTCTCACTTTATCATTGTTTATTCTTAGGTACTCTCTGAGTATTTACTTATTATGGATACTATAGTGATCGTCAACAATAAACACAACACAAATTAAAAATTATTCCCAATGTAAACCTGTAGCAATCTAGAAAATTGATTTTTTGTATTCAGCACAGGCGTGCCCTTAAGGAAGTTTGCATATGTGTGCTTGTGTGTGTGTGTGTGTTTTCTTTTTAATATATTTATGCATTTGCATCCGAAATGCTACACCCTTCCCATCTCCCATCACAGGGTTCCTCCTTGGATTTCCTTCCTTTTTACCTCTGAGAGTGTACATTCCCAGTATTCCCTCCCTGCCCTGGTGCATCAAGTCTTTGTGCCACTTTGCCCTGGTACATCCTCTCCACTGAGGCCAGACAAGGCATCTTTCTGCTGTGTATGTGCCAAGGACCTAGGAATAGTTGATGTATGCTCCTTAGTTGGTAGCTCGGTTTCAGGGAGCTCTCAAGGATCCAGATTATTACACTTTCAGGCTTCCTATGGGGTTGTCATCTCCTTCATAGTCTTTAATCCTTCCCTAACTCCTTGGGCATCCCCAACTACCATTCAAAGTTAGACTGTATCAGCTGCTGGGTAGATTCTCTCAGGACAGCTAAACCAGGTCACTGTCTGTAAGCATAACAAAGCATCACGAACAGTCTCAGGGATTGGTGCCTGCCCATAGGATGGGTCTCAAGTTGGGTCAGTCACTGGTTGGCCAATCCTTCAGTTTCTGCTCCATTTTTGTCCCTAAATTTCTTTTAGATAGGACCAAATTTGGGAAAAAAGTTTTGTATCTAGGACTCCACTGGGAATCACGTTTGACTACTGAAGGCGGTCTCCTCAAGTTCAATATCCCAAGATTTGGGCATTTCAGTAAAAGTCACCGGCATCTCGCCCCCATTTCAGGTTTCTGGAATTTTCTACAGATTCACGCCACCCGACCTGCAACCCCAGCAGTGAATTCCGATTCATTCTCCTGGCCCTCTGGGACTTTTTCCAGTGTCTTACCACAGCCTCCTGATCCTGACACTCCCTTCACCCGCCCCCTTCATTTTATCTTCCCATTACCTTTACTATTCAGCTCCCTCCCTTCCTCTGCCTTCTGTGCCTAATTTATTCTCACTTTTAAGTGAGAATAAAACATCCTCACTTTGACCTTTCATCTTGTTTAGCTTCTTTGAGTTTGTGGAGTATATCATGAGTATCCTCTCTCTTATGGCTAATATCCATTCACTAGTACATACCATTCATGACATTTTGATCTGAGTTACATCACTCAGGCTGATATTTTCTACTCCCATTCATAATGTCTTTTTAAAAAATAGCTGAGCAGTATTACCTTGTGTAAATGAACCACATTTTCTGTAACCCTTCATCAATTGATATACCTCTGGTTTACTTCCAGTTTCTGGCTATTATGAATAATGCTGCTATGAACATAGTGAAGCATGCTTCCTTTTTTAATGATAGAACATCTTTTGGGTATATTCCCAGGAGTAGTATATCTGGACATTCAGGTTAAACACTTTCCAATTTTCTGAGAAACTGATAGACTGATTTTCAAAGTGGTTGTACTTAACAGTGACTAGAGTAACAGTGCTATGGTGAATAGAACCTGGTGAACTGGTGAAAACCTGTTTATAAACTTCAAAAAACAAACAAACAAACAAACAAAAGATAGTAGAGTCAAGCTCAAAAAAAAAGTGTCCACTCACTACCATAACTTTTGTTCAGAGAATCTGGCAATCACTTTTCAGAATCAGTACTTTTTGGTAATATCTACCAGTTAACAGCAAAGGACTTTTAAGATGTGTGGAAAACAATTGAAACAAGGAGACTTGGGGAACAAAGTAGGAAGGCAGAGGCAGCACACTTAACTCTTAAGTTTAGACAGTTTAAAATAGTCACAGATAACAGGAAAAAAGTTTAGATGAACGTGTTTATTTTTTACCTGTTGAGGAATCCTAAAACACAAACATAAATACAAAATACATAGAAATTATATATTTGAGTTTCATTTCTTATTTCAAGCCAAGCACAAAGCACACACAGCTCTAATCTAGACTTTCATGATGGAACATATTATATATATGATGTATCATTCTTATGCATTTTATTTTTAATAGATTCATGTCTTAGAGTTCCTCAACAGTTAGAGAATAAATATATATTGAATATAAAATTATATATAGAATTATACATAAGAAATACATGTATGATCTCCTAGAGATAGGTATGTTAAATGCCAAAGGAATCATTTATTGAAGCTTTTTTTCATTAGTCTACATTTCATTAAGGTAAGAATGAATCAAATAATATGAGATAAAAAGTAAAACAAATGTAAATATGACAATGATGTTCATGGAATTATACTAAGTGAAAATAAATCAAGATTCTTGATATTCAAGTTAGTTTAGAAATCCAAATTGCAAGGTATTTTTGGGTTCTCCTCATGGGTTCGATATTTATGTGATACAGAAGATTTACAAGGATATATGTTTATTTTTGCCTCAAAAACTTCTGCTTAAGAAGAAGGTTTTAAAAGTATGGAAGACCAACTTATTATTACTGGTTTAAAAATTGATTACAAACAATTTTGTTGGCATTTAAAATTAGAAGTGTTTTCAATCTCAAGAATGGGAATGATTTAACTTGTCATTAATAACACACAGTATATTTCACAGATGAAAATATATCATCAATCAACATTATGTAAAAGATAAGTCCATAAGTGTTAGAAAGGACAAAGCTCAACATTTGTTACATAGTTCTGTAAGGATGACTATTAAACATCTATAGGAAAAAGAATGAGAACAGCATAAGTAGAACTCTTTATGCAACCTTGGTGAGTAGCCATACCATGGGTGCAAGGCTCAACTGAGAGACATGAAAAATCATTTAATATTGCGTACGATTATGCACAGTGGTGTAGGACTGAAAGTTACATATACAATAACTATAAACAAGAGCTCCTTTCCAATAAGAACATCGAGTCCATGAAAAAGTTGAAAGAATAGCCTGGCAGATAAATAGAAGATAAATAAGTGCATAAGAAACACTCCAAGTCGGCCATAGCTCATGTCTGAACCCACAGTTATTAATTCGGGTATTTGTGCTAGCATCTTTTTCAAATCTCACAAAAGCCCGAATCTTCTAAACAGCTTTTATGGAGTATATTGCAGTGACACCACCAATAATTAGGACTTTTCATTTTCAGCTACTCTGTTATGCTTGATTCATTAAATAAATAAGGTTAAGTCTACTTTGATGGTGAATATTGAACCAATTTGTGAAATTTTGTGACGTTGCCTTCTCATCCACAGTTTACTGCCTGCTACTTTTGCATTTCTTTGTACTTTTCATCTGCCTTTTAATAACCAAAGAAATGATACTTAGTATAAATCAATACCTGTACAATTTAGTAGTAACAGCTAGGTATAGTGGGAAGCATTGTCAAGTATAATTTACCATTACCTATCCTTGGTCATTTAAAAGTATTATTCCTTTGTTTGCCTCAAAATACTGACTCCCACTGGGTTCTTTCTCCATCTTCATGACTCATGAAAATAATGGGAGAGAGCATTCATCATATTATAAAGTTCACATAGACAATTTATGGGAAATGTCTAGGTTACAAAGATAATTTAGGTTCTTCAATGCTAGACCAAATTGTAATACCAGCCCCTGAAAAGTTTTAAGTAGATGTGAAGCTGCTAAGCCAACTCTTTAGAAAGATTAGTGTGGGGTTGCCTTTGGGACAGGCTGAAGAGAAAGGAATTAACAGTGGACAGGGAAATCAGAAGGCTGTACTTGGCATAAGTGTGCACTGATTTTAGCAGCACTGAAGATGAGCAGTTAAGTAGGTAATGAGAGTGAAAACCAGTGATTACCAAATATAAGGATTGAAGGAAAGTTGTCAGTGATGATGGATACACAGAGTTTAAGTGGCTTGTGCAAAAATAAACACATTCAGGGATAGTACTGGCACTTGGTTAAAAATCACAAATTTAAATTGCTAATTCTGTACTCTTCATGTTGTCCCAAGGGTCCTAAGGTTGATTTCTAGATATGGTGTTAAATATGTGCACTCAGTCTCATAGTGTGCACATACTATGATGGTCTAAAATCCATGAGGACTATTAACCTGTAAAGATTGGATATTCTATTTTTAAAAATGTAAAAGACATTAGTAGAAACTTTTCCAAAACATTTGGATGAAAACTGGGAAACTTTTGCTCTTTCAAACATCAGCCTTGCTTGTCTAACAGCTATTATTTTATTTCGCTTCTTTTTCTGTCATCTAAAATCCAGAATGAATTCTCAGTGTCAGTCAATATGCCATCTATTCTGACAGACTGGAATTGATTAGCAAAGAATAATGCTTGTGAATCTGAATTAATTTCCCCCTTTCTTAATCATTATGGAGAATGCATTTCAGAGTCCAGAGAAGATACACATAGGTATGATATGACATGGGACTTGACAAGTATCACATTTATCCCCATTAGAATTAAGTCATCAGTAGATCTAATGGCAAATTGGCAGATGCTGGTATTTTGGAACTGAACCTAAGGACCTTCTTCACCAGTGGTATCTGCCATGACTGGAACATATTCTTAAGTAAATCTTATTATACTCTGGTGATTACATCAAATTATGCTCATATATTAGTTTTTATTAGCTTAAAATATCAGCCATTGGAAGTTCTAAATTTACTATTTTTTCCTACTCTTAAGTCTGAATTGTTATTTATTTAAATATGTGCTGAAAGTGTCTATATGATTTTTGTAAGTATCTATGGCATAAACTTCTAGGAGCACATAACTAAAGTTGACCTCTGATAATTAATAGCCTTCAGTTAGTACCATGAATGAATAAATCCAATGCAGAAGCTGCAGACAACTTTAGCACAAGGTCACAAAATAACGCTAGTGGAGTAAGTCAAGGCCTTACATGCTTTAAACAAATATAATCTCAAATTCTTTAATTTGGAATTTCTGGGAGTAATGGGAAGTCTTTTTTATTCTTGTTGCCTTTGTTTTTTTCTCATTATTATAATATTTTTACATGATTGTTATATTATGAGAACATATAGAAACATGTTACTCAAAAAGCCAGTAATTTTTTTTTAGTCAAACCATTTAATTTTGAATTTTACATTGACAAAAAGTAAGACAACTTGCTTAACTATAAAGTGATTTAACTTATATATGTACTAATGTCTTTCAATGAAATAAATTTTGTTTCACAAATGCTTACAAGAATTTCCATTCTCATGTTGATTTTTGGATTATTATTTAAAAGTAGCTAATCCAGTTCTGCTCATATACAAATATTTACCAGGCAGCTATACAACTACTAATGCACCAGAGAACATATGAGTGCAGAATTTAGTGCTTTACTCTTCCTTGAGAATGTAGGTATCGGGTCAAGAGGCAAGGGCATCTCTCTGCTTGTTTCATATCAAAACCTCCATTGCTAGACCTGCCTTTCATCTGATACATGTTCAACAGGAGGCAAACATTTTTTTAGTTGGATGTACATACATATTATCAACATTACAGCGCTATGTCACTGGGTTCCATGTAGTAATTTGAGGGCAGGAGACCTGAGTACTAATGTGATTTTGTCCATAAAAAAATAATTCTTGCTAGTGACTTATAATACAATACCTTACCAATCCTGTTTTATTTTTCCCCAAATTTGTATTTTTTATTTTATATTATTTTATTTTACCTTTAAGTAAATAATATAAAATTAAAGACTGGGCAGTTGTACAGAATATTACCTCTGTACAAAGAATGATAATATCTTAAACTTATGGAGATTATTACTTTTAAAATAAGATACTATTGTGCCCTCTCTTAGCCTTTTAAATATGTATATTGTAAAGCAAATTTGCAATTTTAAAGGTAGTTTGAGAGAACATAGGAAACCAAAGTAACTAATTAAGTATATTAAAAACAGCAATAATCGTAAACAAAGAAATAACTGATTTATTAATAACTTTTATATCTAAGAACAACATTGATTTAAAAAAAAACAAAAATGTTAACTTTATTTATAAACATCCAGAACAAGACAACTAGAGATCACTTGTAACCATACTGGGCATTAAATCATGACCTTTGTTTCCCATCTCAATTGATCCTCAAACAACACTGCATGTCTATAATTATGTTTAGTAGAAAAGGAATTTAATGGATCGTTTAGTGACCTTTCTAAGTTCACAAAGCCAGAAGTGAATCAACCACGTTGAATAAAAGGCTGCATAATATAAACATCACTTTGTTTTATTCATTTTCCTTTTATTAAAATAGATTTTGTTTTCTCAGATGTATGTCTTGATTATTGTCTCCCCTCCCATCCTCTCTGAATCCACCCCCTTTCTCTTTCCCATTAGAAACAAAGAAGCTCCTATGGTATAATAATAAAATAATCCAAAATGTAACAGGATAAAACAAAAGCTAATGTATCAAAATAGGAGAAACTAAGCAAACCGAAAGGAAAGAGCTCAAGAGAAAGTATAAGAAAACAGAGACCAATTCATTCGCACTTTAGAAAATTCAATAAAGATACAAAATTGGAAGCCATAATATTTACAATAGGACCTATAGGTTAAAAAAATTAGGAAAAAGTATGCATATAAACAAAATAATAATAGTAATAGTAATACTACTACTACTACTACTACTACTACTACTACTACTACTACTACTACTACTACTACTACTACTACTACTACTAAGAATAATAATAATAGAAAACAAAAGAAGGAAGGAAGGCAGTAAAAAGAAAAAGTCCTAACACACCATTGTGATATAAGAAACACTGAAAGATGCCATTTGAGTTCCTTTTCTGTTGACAACGTAGTATTCAACATAGACTCTACCTTTAAGAGTAGTTTTTTTCTCCCATGAGACTCCCTTGGTGAAATATTCATTTGCCAATTGTTATCAACTGCCTCTTGCTTCTGGGTTAGTGATGGGAGTACGACTTCACATTTTTAAACTGTATGGTGTGCTCTGGTACAGTCCTGAACAGGCTTAGTGCATGCTGCCACAGTCTCTGTTAGTTCTTGTGTGTGTATAACATTTAGTTAGGGGGTCTTGTTTTCTTGATGTACTCTCTATCCTATGGCCTTCATACATGTTCTCCTTCACCTCTCTGCGCCCTTAGAGGAGAATTTGATTGAAACATCCTGTTTAAGACTGAATTTTCAAAGGTCTCTTATTCTGTATTATATCTGGATGTAGGTCTCTGTGTTTGTTCTCATCTCTGATGATTGACTGAGGAAGTCACTAACCTATGAGTATAGTAGAGTATCATTAGAAGTCATTTGATTGCTACATTTTTGAGGTTGTTGATGTATTTTTGCTGTTGTTTTAGTAGTACTCTGTTTTACCTTAGGTCCTGGGCTGTCTAGTCTCAGGTTACATCAGCAGTATGGGTTCCATCACCCAGAGTAACCTTAACTGAAATCATATATTTTTTTGGTTAATCCCAGCAGCTTAATCTCACCATAGCATTAGTACATCCAACAGCCAAGACAGCATTGTAGATATAATGGTTTGTGTCTGTGATACTGTTCACCTTTCCCCTGAGGTGTTATACAGAGTATCTTCCTGTAACAAAGACAATAGAAGGTAGGACTCAGAGCTTTATACCTATACAAACGCTATTTGATCTATGAATTTTCTAGGCGTTTAATCTCCAGAACTACTATATCAAATCATGGAGCATGACCTACACTATTGTCTATGGTCTGGGTGGTTTTGGAATTCCCATGGGACCCCCTTCAACGAACTTCTCAATTACATGTAACACAGTCCTGAACTGAAATTTTCATTAGGTGATACATGGAAAATTGGAACTCTTACCTATTATTTCATTTAGATCCTGTGTGTGTGTGTGTGTGTGTGTGTGTGTGTGTGTGTGTGTATTTTGTTAAGAAGATGCTAATGTATTGGGTTATAATGTTAACCTTACTTGGTCATTAATTTTAGCTGTGTCTCCCCATGTTCCCTCCTGTATCCCCATCTCCTCTCATCTTTACCACTAGAGTCACCCAAACCTCCCACAACTAACCATTCAGTTTTCCTTTTCCTAAGGAGATCTTTCTGTCCATTTTTGGTTTGTTACTCTCTGAAACTTATATGTGATTCTAAATATTGTAGATGGATTTCTCATTTAAGCAAATGCACGCTATTTTTGTTTTTCTGAGTCTGAGATTTCAGGATATCCCCTCTTGAATTTATCTTTTTGAATTATCTTTAAGGATGATTTTTTTTCTAGTTCCATTCTATTATCTATGAATCTCATGATTTCATTTGTTTTTTTCCCTTTGCAGCTTTTAATCTCCTTACTATGTTCTGCATATTCAGTATTTTCATTTTTTGTCCCATTTATTTGGTGTCCTATATGCTTTTTATACATTGATAAACATCTCCTTCTTTAGGTTAGGGAAATTTTTCTTCTATAATTTTGATGAAAATATTTTCTGTGCCTTTGACCTGTGATTCTTCTCCTTCCTCTATTTCCATTTTTCTTAGTTTTGAGTCATCCTTATTGTCACAGATTTTCTGAATGTTTTGAATCTGACTTTTTTTTTGGTATAACATTGTTTGACCAAGCTATATGTTTCATTTGTTCATGCCCCCAGTGCCTGAGATTCTCTATTCCATCTCCTGTATTCTGTTGGTTAGGCTAGTATTTGAGGTTCCTGTTTCTCAATTTTTCATTTTCAGATTTCCCTCAGTTTGAGTTTTCTTTATCGATCTGTTTCCACTTTAAGGTCTTGAAATTTAATATGCATTTCATTCCACTATTTGTGTTGTTGTGGGTATTTTTAAGAATTTTTTAAATTTCCGCTTTAAGGACCTTAATCATGTTCATAAAGGCTACTTACGGTCTTTTTTGGTTGTTGTTCTTCAGCTATGTTGCAATAAATACTAGGTGCCTGGTGAGATAAGGTTCGTGGGCTCTGGTGCAGATATTTTTCCTAGATAGTATTGATGTTTTGTTTTTTTTTTCCAGGATTGGGAAGATTCTAATTCCAGGTGTTCATATGTTGTTTTGTTTTGGTTGGTTTGGTGTTTGTTTCCTTTCTCTGTTTCTTGCCTTCTCTGGTTCCCAGGAGAATATAGTGGCTGTGTGTCACCTGGTAGGTAATTCTTCTGGGAACTTGATAGGCGTGGCCATTCAGGGTTTCATGAAAACTATGCTTTTAGGTATTGGATCTGACACTTAGGAATCATGATGGGCTAGAGAGGGTCAGGTACGTATTCACATTCAGGGTGCTTTGAAATCTAGGAATGGGACAAAGAGTAGATGTTATGTCTGGTGAGGTTTGAAAGCTGCTGATGAACTTAGATACTGGACTTGGAAGAATGGCAGGAGAGGTGAACATCTTCTGTTATATTACTTGCTTCTCTGGATGGCATGGCAGGCTGTCTGGATGTGCCTACAGGAGTTAGGGCTGAGATAAAGCACTGAGAGTGGGGTAAGAATTTAGAAGGGGAAGATCTTCATGATCTTGTAGAGGTGGAGACAGAGGAGGTAGGGAGGCAGCAGCAGGTCTTCTACAGAGCTGGAGATGAGGTTGAGAAATTGATCTTGGAGGAGTAGAGAAAGGAGAAAACCTTCAGTTTGCCTACCTGCTTCCTGGCTGGAAGGAAGCTCTACTTTTATGATGTCCTCTGGGGACAACTATATTTATTTTTGTCTCCTCATGCTTTGCAAGTAACAAGAACCATATATGAGTACGCTGGGTATCATATTACGCAATAAGAAGTAAAGGATGTCTGGATTTTGGAGGAGATAATTAATCATGCTGATAAAACTGTAATTATTATGTAAATCTCCTTATTAATTATTGGCAGTAAGTCAGCATAAGAACTTCTGCCTTTGGGACAGAGTATCATCTCATTAAGATAACGGGGTTCAATAAAAGGATGTTTTTTCTTTCTCCATCATGAAGCTGAGAGGAACATTTGTTAGCAATAATTATTAAATGATTCACTTTTATCTTTCAAGATTTTGTTAATATATTATTACACAGGCTAGTCATCACACATATACACTTTAATCAGAAAACCATGTTTGTTTTAAAGTTAACTTTCATAAAATTAGAATAATTTAAACTAATATTTAACATATAATATTAGAAATAATAAAAACATTTTGTTTATATTTGCTATGTAAGTGGCATATTAATTAAATATTTCATTTAAACATATAATATAGGACAATACAAATTATGACTAAAACTTCCTTAGCAATGGGATGGGAAAAGGTGTCTGGGTGAGGGAGCACCCTCGTAGAGGCAAAGGGAAGAGGAAGGGGGGATGTCAGATAGGGGTGTTATGGAGGAGTGCCTTACCCAACCTCGACCAGCTAGGATGACAGGACCCGGGGAAGATCTTCAAGCAGTTTATTCAGGAACCTTGAACAAGCTTCTGCAGCTTCTGCTTCTGACTCCGCTCCCGGGGGAAGGCCCGGATAGGCTTGAACCCCCTTGTGCCCGCCAACCCCTGTAAGCCAGGTGGGTCCTGCAGATAGGCTGCTTCAATGCAGAAACAGGCAGGCTGAACAGGCACAGCCAAATAAGGACTTGTTTACTACTGAGAGCACTCACCATCAAGGAGGTGGAAGGCAGAAACCAGTGCCATCTTCAGCACGGCACCTTGCAGCTCTCTACAGAGGGGTAACCAGGAAGTGGAATATCATTTGAGGGTTTAACAATTGAAATGATTAATAAAAAATTAAAATTAAAAGGAATAAACTGTCGTTAATATCATTATTGTGCTACAGTTGTAGAAAACAGATATTGAAACAGTAATAAAATAAAATAATACAAGTATATACTGTAACTTTGTTTTTGAAGTTTTAATGTACTCTCACTAACCAAACAGATTACTGAGCAGTAACTTTTTAATTTCTTTAAAGTATTTTACCTTTATAAAATTATATGGTCTTATAGTTTAGTTAGCTTATAATCATTTATCTTTATTACCTCTACATGAGTCTTTTTAAATGTTATACATTAAAAATAATTTTATTAATTATTTAAAAATTATATATACATTATTTTTTGATCATATTTGGCCCCAATTATATCCAGATTGACCTTGAAAATTTGGAGATTGGTTCTTGTTTTTATTTTTCCTATGTCTGAGATCAGGTTATGTTACTCAACAACTATTAGATATGGGGTTGCTCTGGAATATAGTCAGCCTCCCAACAAACTAAACATTAAAGAAAAAAAAAGGTGACTTTCTCTCTCACAACAGCTATTAAGTGCCAATACACCTCAGCTTAGTGCTCTGCTTTTGTACTTAACTGTCTTACTCTTTTCTGGTATTTTGTTTGTTTGTTTGTTTGAAGCTTGCTTAAGTCTATGTATGCTGTCACAATCACTGTGAATTCATATGTGCAACTTCCCTGTTATGTTCAGAATTTACATCCATAAGTATGTGTGCAGTACAAACTGTAATTGATGGATTAATAGTAAAGTTGGCTGGTTCTGTGGGTGGGTGTGTAGCAAATGGGGTGGGAACTGAGAAGGGTAGAGAAAGGACATGAATATGATCAGAATACACTGGGCACAATTTTTTAGGAATTAATAAAAATGAGAAAAAGCAAAAGCAAACATACTTTACAATGTGCTATGCAAATAAACATCAGAGGATTAAATTTAGGCTATTCCGGTTGTCAATACAGCATGCAAACAGTGTTTCCATTTACTTGTTCCTTACATTCACTCCATTTTCTTTTCTTTCTCCTTTGACATTTTACACTTTCTATTATACGAGGTAAAAAAGGCCATTTTTCTTGCAAGTGAAATGTTACTGAGAACATTCTCTACTGGATTTTCTTACCCTTTACTTTCACACCTACCCCTCTTCCCATAGTTCTCATTGTTCCAACAGAGTTTTGCTAAGCCTTCTGTGTACAAATAGTTTTAACATTCTAGAAAGTCTAGAACCAAAAAAATAAAAATTCAGAGAATACATGAGAATTATTTACTGAGACTGACTTAACTTACTTAAGGTAGACACTTGAGCTATTTTTATAACTTATCTATAGTGAATAGTGCCTAGTTTGTTTTTTTTTTTTCCAGAAACCCCTATACTAATTTCTAGTAGGGACTTACCCCCCATTTCTTTTAAAAATAATTCCCTGTACTTTCTTGACCAAAAACTGTCATCCTTTAGACAGAGTTGGGGTTTTCCATATACCTAAAGTCAATGTCCATGTGTACTTATCTTTTTGGATCACAGCTGTGGACTGTCATTTTTTTTGTCCACCCTAGACCTTAACTCTTTCCATTAAACCACAAGGCAATTAAAGACTGATGACACACAAAGAGAAAAGATGAATTTCTACTTCTGTTTCCCCACTGTTTGTCACTAGTTTGGACAAACTTAGTATAAGATTTTATTTTGACAAAAAATTAATACAGTACAATAAAGGAAGGGGAGATTTTCCAGAAGACCTTTGATTTGTTCACAGCATTCTACTCAGGTGGTTCACAATCACCTATAATACCAGCTACAGGAAATTCTACCAACCCTGTGTAAAGGATCTCTGTTTGGAAGTTCACACATGTTCTAACTTCAAATTTTACTCACCATTATCAACACTACTCAACATAGTTTATAATACAAGTAAAGTAAAAAAATAAATAAATAAATGCATTGTCCAAAACAACAAAACTATGAACTGTAATTATTAAAACAACTGACAGATATTTCTCTGCTATGAGGTATTAGTTAAACCTCAAAAATGTGGGAGATAAAAACTCTCAGCAAGAAAACTGTAGGAAAAATCTGAATGAAAAATAAAGGTTAGGAATGGAGAAAACCCTCAGTGGTTAAGAGCCTCTGCTGTCCTTATACAGGACAGTTTAGTTGCCAGAAACAACATCTGACACCTCATAACATCTGTAACTCTTGTTCCAATGTATACGATGCCCTTGGCCTATGGCCTATGTGGGCGTTTAAATATGCATGCATACACCCACACCACACCAACATGGACATGCACATACTTAGTAACCATATCGATCACTGAGCTCCAGACAGATTTCAAGTGGAAATTGTTAGTGTTACCACATCTTATTTGGCTGATGTGTTTGCATTTGTGTCACTGACAAAAAACACAGGGGTAGAACTTTTCAGTTATATGATACTAGTCCTTCCCATATGTCTCACCATGGGTGATACTTTGATATATACTCAGCCAGGAATAAATTGTTTTGCAGTAGCATGCATGAACGCCAAGTGCTTCCATTTAGCCATCTTTCCCCCCCTTTTTTCCAAATAAACTTTCAAAACTAAGAGAATTCAGAACACAAAAATTATTAGCATCATCAATTGACACCTGGATTCATTTAGTAGGTCCACGATCTTCATCCATCCCTTGCATGCCTTTCCATTTTGTTCTAATATTTGGGGGTTAGAAAACCCACTTGCCTTTATCTCCATCTGTACCTCTCTTTTGCTTCCTGTGATCTGGGTCAGTTTTCCCTTGCTTTTGTAATCCCAGCCTTTCCTCTGACAGTGAGCTTCTTGTGATGTGGTTCAGCTCTCCCTTGCTTTAATAAACCCAGTGGTTCCTCTTTCCGTGACTACTTTCAGGGGTCTTTGACCCTTTGCTTTCTCTATTTGCCTTTATTAACCAAGTGAAAGGAACGACCTTTACTTTAAGGGCTTTCTCTTGTGAGTGATTCTCAGCTTTTCTGTCAGATTTTACAATGCAGCCAATGAGTAATTTAATATAAACTCAAATCTGTGTGGCTATCTGCTAAGCCTTGTAAGCATGTTGCGCTTGCCTTCTAGGTATATATTTGGTCCTACCAAGGTCATAATATGCCAAGGCCTTTAAACTGCCATCAGTATCTCCCTGAAGTTAACATTTCATTACTTATTCTGTTGGCTGTAGACAGGTAGCAGAGCTAGAGATTTATTTAGTTGTTTAATCTGTCACTGCCTTTAAACTGCTAAACTATTGGCAGTATTCTGGAGAAGAGTCATCATCTTCAGATGTGAAGCCACTGGTGAGTTCACTATGCTCTAGTGATTAGTTCTACAACTGTGACCACTCAGAAGTGGCTTTCAATACTGTAAAATGAACTAAATGCAATTTAGGCAGAGACAGTGATATGCTGAATTTTATCTCTTAGGAATTGATAAAATGATATAACATTCATAAGGTGTATACTTATTCATATACATATACGTTAATTTATTTGTAAATAATAGGAAACTGTGTTTTACTGAAACTTTTCACCACCATTTACTATCTATATTTTTAATTATTGAGTCTAAGCAGTAATCAATTTTCTTAGTTTTGTTTGTGAGCTTTGTTTTTGTGTTTCTTTGTTGTTGTTGTTGTTATGTGTTCATGCCTCAGTTTTTTCTGTGTTCCAATTTTAGTAATCTGAAATATTGAGTGTTTTTTTTTTCTTTAGGCAGGAGTATGACCCAATTTAAGAATCACTCATAAATTTAAAATAAGCTTGAAATATATTCCTAGATACACATGTGAGCAAATACAGTCTTCTTGTACATATATTCTTGACTTTGTTATAGACCCAAATATGGTAATTATACTTATGTCTAACTCAAAGAAAGCTACTTGTTTAGAAAGACTATGTGTTTTACAACCCTGATACAAGCTTTTCTTTACAAAGTTTGATGTCCCTTAGCATAGATTTCCCTTTTGTTTGCTTCAATCTAACAACCGTTAAAGCTTGTGTGAAAAAAAATTTCCTCCTTTGAATCTAGAAGCTCCTTCAAATATTATTCTTCCCAGATGTGTTTTACTATTATTACCAGCTTTTAAAGAAAAAGTACATGAACCTTGTGACAGACAGGTGTCTCAAAAGCTCTGCAATACATATTGAGAAGCAATGTAAAATGTAGAATTCATTTTACATGTCAGGCTAACATCTTATATTCATCCCTCATTAGGAATTTTGGTACCCATAGAAATGGAACAGTGTCAGGTGACAGCCAGTTAATGTGCATACTCTGTGTCACAGCTTTCATCGAATGATCTAGAAGATGAAATAATGCTGATTCTTACTTTCCCTTTCACAGACTCTAGTTGGCCACAGTAGTAGGACTGACCTTGGCCATGACCTCTCTGTGTGGGAGCTCTATTGCTGTGCTGTAGAGTCAAACAGTAACTCTGCAGTTCTTTCAAAATTCTTGGATAAAAATCTCTGTAGCAGGTGTAGGCAGGACTTAAGGAAAAGGCTATTTTTCTTGCTTTGAAGCATTAGATTATAAAAAAAATATAGTAGTCAATGTGCTTCTAAGAAGTGCTATTTTCTAGAAGGCACACATCACATTCTCAAAGCTATTCTTTTTCTGTACCCTTTAAAATTCACTCCAATATTCTCAGAATAAAGAATAATTTTTAATAAAAAAGATGATGCTCACATTAAAATTGCTGTGATTCCAGTGAATATCAGCCTCAGGTTTTTCAAGACCATCTTATCCTCCATTATATCTGGTTATGAATCCAATGACAGAATAAAAAGGCTTGTATTGGGAGTACATGGGAGTGGTGTCCTTCGCTGACATGAAAATGGCCCCAAATATTTGTGCAGTGGTAATTTGGTGAGGATGTGTCAATAAACTTGCAAACCTTTAAATTCTGGTGCTACAAAAAAAAGGAACAGACAAACATATTTAATCATCTTACATATACAGAATTGATACAAGTGTTTTGGGATGCTCTTCTCTCCATAAAAAAACTGGGAGATGAATTGGACACCGTGGAAAGTCGGTTACAACCAATATAATAAGAAATCATATCCTGGGCAGGAGTGGACTCAAAAGTTTATGTGTGAATATATGTACTCTTTTAAATCCAAGATAAATATTTTCCATACCAAAAATTGTGCCATTTAAAATAAATAGTTATTGCTGTACAGTGGCATTCGAAGACATTAGAAAAGCTAAATAAGAGGGAACTCTTGTCTGCCATGAATAAATGATATTCAGACTTCCTTTTGCAGACAGCCTTGTCACCTCCAGGGTAACCTGCCAAGTGCACTTTTGTATATCATTTCAAATAATACTACACAGTAAGTAGAACTTAGGAAGTTGTGTCAATGTAAATATTCTCAGGCTATGAACAGCAAACATGGGGAATATTAACTGATGAACTAATAGTAAAAAATAATTCAATTTTTACGTTAGCTTGAGACAGAATCAGAAAGAAAATCAGTAAAAATGTGGTTGTGTGTAGAATGTAACTGTAAACTGATAGAATATGGTGCTATTTATAGAGACTGACACAGCTGCTCCTGAAGTTGCAAAAAAAAACTGTCTTCTATGGTCTTTCGTGTTGCTATACCTTTGCTTCAGTGATATATATACAGTCCTTTCTTCTGAAAATATATTCAACACAATGGTTGAAAGACTACACTTAGCACATAGAAAACTAATCATCTGCATGATCTCAGGAGGCAGACAGCAAGTCAATGGACTCCCCAGGCTTTACTGATTGATATGCATTTTAGTCAACTTAAATGTCAGCAAAGTTCTGAAATTGAGGTGGGTTTTGTATTCAAATGAAAATAAATATACCTGAAAGAAATATTTTCCTGTCTTCAACTGGCTTACCAAGAAAGCATGAGAGGATAAAATATCAAATTACTGACAACATTTGTCTGTTTTTATACAGTTAATGATTTGTCACCTTTGGGAAGAACTTGTGAGATCAAATATTTAATTTTATTTATTTACATGTATTTGTGAAGGTAACTGATTTTAACATATGCCCTCATGTATAATTTATATTGCATTTTCAACTTTACATTAGCTTATTGGGTGCTTTAGTGAAGTTATTTTAAATGCAGATATTGATGTCTGACCTGTGGATACTTATAGCATTTTCTTGGAAAATTTATATAATCATTAAATCACTTAATACCGTAAGCTAAGTGCCTTTTCATGCTTCTATCCCTTTCTAAGCCCTTAAATCCAGGCAATCTCCATACATATTACTTTTATTTGAGTATTATGCATTGCAAATATTTACTATATATGTAATGTACCCCATAAATACACGCTGCTAGAGCATTAAAAATAAATGGCAAAATAAAATGCCATCCACAGAGATATTTTCATTATCCGTACCAGTCTTCTAGGTCCCAGATTTCATCTGTAAACACAAGTCTCCAAATGATACTTTGTAAGACTTTGTTTTTCAACTTCATCACTATTTTATCAAAGCTCAGACTGTGTGCTATGACATTAATTAATGCATTGAAGCATGCATAGTAATGAGAAGTACAGCAGGCCACATTACGGTTCTTCTAAGTGTAAATGTCAAATCATTCTCCATGTTCTCCTGACTTTAGAGTATTTGAAATTATAAGGCTCGTTTATAAAATTTTAATAATCAATATGAGATCCATTTATTTATATAGTGCTAAATATTTATAATATAGCATTTGAAAGTACATTAGCTGTGACATACGTATTCAGAGCATATGTTAATAAATGTTCGAATGCATATATATATAAGTCTTTAAAAATAAATCCTAAAGAAAAGGCACGGGGTACAGAATACCTTCTTGTGGCTATTTATAATCTAAGTTATTATTCACTTACTCAACTTCTTAGCATGTGATATTAAAGTAATCGTAAAACAAAATTTCAGAGAAGTGTTCAAAAGTTTCTTTGTGCAAACATTTTAAATCAGTAATCCAAGTATCCCTTTAGTATCTGTTTCTCATGGAAAAGAACAATAGCAATAATATGACATAGCCAGACAATGAACCACTTATGCTATAAAGACAGAGGTACGTTCAAGTCAGGAGAGATGGCAGCATGTCCTACGCTTTATTGACAAAGGAATGTGATATCATTATCTATTATTTTAGTAGTTCATCAAATCACAATAAGTGAGTCTAGTCTGGAAAGCAAAATAAGAATTTTCTGTCAGTGCTTTGCTATAAATCCATGTCAGCATTACAAATTATTCTGTGGCTTTGTAAAAGCAAGGTTAATGGCTAGTGTGTAGAATACTTGGTTAGTATGCAGAAGACTATGGGTTCCATCTCCTTTCTTCCACACATACAACACTAAATAAATGAATGACTTTAATCAACTTATATAAGAGATGAGCAGGTATTCATTATTTGAAGTAGTAATGATAGGCTTATTGTAATCTTGCATTCTAATGAACATCATATGCTGTTATAGAATCCAGCATTGTCAGGCATGGGAGGTGCCCCGAGGACTTGATGTTTATTAGCCTTGTTCCACAGACAGGGAAACAGACGTTTGATGTTAATATGTATCTTGCTCAGGAGAGTTGAGGACTGAGTACAAATTAGGATTTACCTATTCCAAAGTCAGACTCTGAGGCTTAAGCAAACATGTCAATGTTGGGAAAGCCATGAAGTTGTTCCCCAAGGCTGCACTCCTCTCTCCGGTGCCATGGTCATGGAAAGATGAGGCTCATTTGTTTTCACTGTTGTGGCTCTGTTGTTTATTGAGAGATATTCTGCCATGTCTTAAGAACCACATGAACTCTGGTCATAGAGAATCCAGAGGTTTGGCTGTCTCTACTTCCTTCCAGTACCTGTATACGTGGTTTTCACAAGATGTGTGGTTGCATCCCCTCAGATAATCATTACCTGGAAATCTCTCTATGGGACTGTAACATTGCAGACAGCCTATATATTTTCATTTTGCTCTTATATGTAATTTCTTTGTAAACAAATTGATAATTGTTTCTAATTACTTTCCAGATGAGAAGGAGAATTCACCACTTAGCTCTGCAGGCTCAGGAGGCTATTTACTTTCAACCTCTCTTTTCTACCACTTCTTCATATCCACCTGGCTAATTAATCAAAGTTTCATATTACAGCCTCTGATTAGACTCATTTCTGTGCAGTTTCTTGCTTATGTTTTACTTCTTCATGTACACAGGAGGCATGAGTTCTCCTAATATTTATGCTATCATCTTAAATCACAGACCTTTTCTGCTGAATAATACCTGGCTGTGTGCAGAACCAGGGATAAGAAAGACAGAGGAAGAGGGAATGATTTTTTTTTAACAGACAGGAATGAGGAGATTGGAGATGGAGCTGAAAAGGTGGAAGCATAGAGGAAGGACAATGAGACAATGGAGGCTGGAGTGGGGGTAAGGGATGAGAAACTTAGCCTATAGAGGCTGTGGATATGGTATTCTGCCTGAGCCTTGACTCTCCAATCTGCTATCTCCTACTTGTTCCTATACAACTGGCTTCAATACTGGTTCTTTTCTCCTTACCGATCATTTTGAAGTTGCCCCTTGCATAATATTGCCAACAATATTAAAATTTTTGTTCTGGACAAATTTACATATATAAAGCCTCCACCCTCTCAGGCACAATGAAGTATACTCAGGACCAGAAATATTGTCAAAAATATCTGGACCTTCTTTGTTTACTGACATCAGTTCCAAATGAAATGAGAGCTCATACCCATAAGTGTGCTGGAGATGAAAATTTTTTTTCTCTTTTCATGGAGCACCTTGTGTTTTGTTTTTCCATATACTTCATTTTGGAAGTGGAAGAAGTTAAAACATCATCTAATAGTTATACAGTAAAGTAAGCAACTTCCTGTAGAGTATAATGCTTCATAAAAATCAATATATCAGGCACTTTTTTGAGTGGGCAAATACAATTCTTAGTCTCTCTCTCTCTCTCTCTCTCTCTCTCTCTCTCTCTCTCTCTCTCTCTCTGTGTGTGTGTGTGTGTGTGTGTGTGTGTGTGTGTGTGTGTAATTGTGTGTGTGTATGTGTGAAAGAGAGAGAGAGAGAGAAAGAAAGAGAGAGAGACAGAGAGAGAGAGAGAGAGAGAGAGAGAGAGAGAGAGGGCAGGTGTATTCAAAGTCAGACATGCATATGGAAAGGGAAGATCAAAAGATGATTTTAAAAGAATAATAGTGAAAGAAAGGTAAATAGGAAATCAGTAATTAGGAATAAATAACCATGTTTCACTATTGCCTTTTTTTCTAAACTCTCTCAGAAGAAAATTGTCCTGGGTAAACATAATTCCAACTGATGAACCATCTTTGAGAGTACAGTGTGTAGCAGCAAGTTCTCACAATGAGAAAGACTAATATGAGAAAAGTCATATATTAATATATAAATGAAACCTCCCTATTTCAGTCTGAAAAGAGACCAGTGGGCATCTTAAAGTTTCAGCTCCAACAACCTTAGTTACAATTTTCCAGTTAAGCAAAATACTTTTTTTCACAAATAAATTACTACTAACAATTTTAGTCACAAACATGTAATCAGTGAAGTAGGAAGGTAAAGTCTTAATAAAAGGAGTATCTGATTATAATAAATAATCAAAGAAAATAGATTCAATACTATATTTTAACATTACTAAATATACAACTCCATGGCCTACCCATAGAAGAAACCACAAAAAGTTTGCCTCTCTCTCTTCTGTTTCCTCTCACATGTAGATAAAAATCAAATTCAAGCACTTTCACCATGCCTCAAACTTTTGCCTCCCATCCCACTGAGGCTGTTGCTTAGGTGATTGCCACTTCTCTTTGCATGGCTATCATAGGGCCTTCTGTCTCTAGGTAACATCTCCAGCACTGACTTTTCCATTCTGCTTCCAAAATTTTTTCTTTTGTAGACATAAGCATAGCTCAGTAGCTCATGACTATAATTCTGGCACTCAGAATACTAAAGTAGGATGATCAAGAATCAGAATCTAGACCAGGCTGCATAGTGGGAACTATCACCAATAAAAATTAATAATAAATCAAATATACATATATACATACTCAATAATGAAACATATTTCAGTGGCTTCTCAAGGTTTAGAAGATTTAATCAACATTTGCTCCCAGGGACTAAATCACCAACCAAAAGAGAAAGACCCATGGCCCCAGGTGCATATGCAGCAGAGGATTGCATTTTCTGACATCAATGGGAGGAGAGGTCTTTGGTCCAGTGAAGGCTTGTTTTCCCAGAGTAGGGGAATGTCAATGTGGTAGACGGTGGTTGGGAGAGGGAGCATCTTCATGGAGGTAATAGGAGGGGGAGGGAGTTTGGGATTGTAAGAAAGAGATAACATCTGAAATGTAAATGTGGATAATATCCAATAAAATTTTGGGGGGAAAATATAGCAGGTTTTCAATTAAATTAAATATTAATTTAATAAATAGGGGCATACAAATAATAATAACTGAAAAATTTGCTCACACAGCATAGGTTTAGGCTCATTGTTCAGAAATTTATCTGTAAAGAACACATGTCCATTATGGATACCACTTGCTTCTGTCCTGAGCATAAAGAGATGACAGTCTTATCCTGTGGTTTGTTCTAAGACTTGACACCTCATGGTAGAATTAGACACCAAATAAGTAAATACACTAAGTACAGAATTACTACTGTATCAGGGTTGCTACCACATAGGAAACTGTTCTCTATAAACAGAGAAAGGATACTAAGTTTACAGTGAGGGATGACACCTTGGAGAAGACTTCCTGTCCATTTATCAAAAAAGTAAAGGAGGTTCAGACAGCAAAGGCTGGTTTTTTGTTGTTTTGCATTTGGCAGGTTTTTTTTTCTAGTGTCTGATTTTATTTTGGACTCCTTTGGATTATCATACGTTATTGCATTTACTTCTTGTACTTAACTTAAACTTTCTGTAATGTTCTTTTCTACCATTTTAAGGCAGTTTTTGAAAAAAAATCGTAGCATCCCAGTGTTGCCACAGCTATGGTCTTCAGGCAGTGCTTGGCTGGCTCTTCTGTCCCATTGGCAAAGTAAACTGTGTATTTCTTCTGTATCAGGATGAGATCTCTAGAAGGATAGCCTCTTCCGCTATACCTCAGACTTTGGGCTACTGTGTCATGGAGCATGCCTAGGAGAAATGATCACTTCAGGCACCATAGTTCTTGTTACATGTTGCCCTGTCAAAATAGATGTAACTGAAAATCTAAAACGATTCATAACAAGATACAGTCCAATGAGCACAGTCTGGACTAAGAAAATAAAGAGCTGGGAGGTCACTGAACATAAGTCTTCACAATTTTAAATGTGAAGTTGTCCTAATTAAGATTTCTTTGCATAAATGTTACTAACAAAACATTAAAGATGCCTTGAAATTGCAGCCTTAAATGACTGTTGGTAGGGAAATTAGAATGAGTTCTAGATAATGATACTTCTTGAACTAAGCTTCTGCTTCATTTATAACATATTAAACATTCTTTTTCCCTGTAAACAATGAAACACATCCCATTTTCTATTGTCACCAACTTCATTTTCTTTGCACTCAATCAATCGCCCCTCCTTACAACCCTACAAAGTCCTTCTATATTTTGGCTCTAAGTGACCTTCTATATGCCTTCCTCATAGACCTCTTTCCTTGCCTATGCTATTTATCCCAGGCTCTTCTTCATGAAGCTTCTGCCAAAAAACATCAGGTCTGCCCCAATCCCTAATTGAATGGTTTTAACAACTCACTCCTAAGCCCATTCTTTCTCTTCCCTCTCCTGATATATTTTCAATAAAAAACAATAACCACTTTGAACATTCATTACATATGAATATTCACTATTACTCACAACATTAGGCAGTCAGCAAGGAAGTTGACAATATCTTTGCACTCAACACTATTTGTGAGTTATTCTTACTAAGACTTATTTTCATATTGCATGACTTTATATATATTTCAAATCATAAAAAACAAAAGAAATTAGAGATCAGGGAAGATTTAATTGATGAAATGAAACATGAGTAGCATTTTGGTTTTCATGCTTTTTAGTTAGCTTGTAAGCTATGAGCATGACTTTTGCAGAACTGGTTTTAGACTAATTTTGAACTTATATCACATGTAGCAGATAGATAATTAAACAGCTTCCCTATTACTGACTTTATAGCTGTCCACTTCTCAGTTTTTACCTACTGAGTGCATGACTTAACAGTAATGACCTAAGCCAGGAACACTAGAAAACTTTTACTAGATTACTACAGTCAGTTACAGACAAATGTTTAGAAATGTTAAGATATATTGGAAATACACTAGAACATAGCATTTTTTTTTTGCAAAATACACTTCTTTGAACAGTTAATAATAGTTTTTCTTTGGAACTTTAAGTGTATTCAACAGGATTTTCTTATAATTCAATTGATCTTGACCAATTCTAATTATTTATTTATTAAAATTGCTAAAATTGCTAGGTAGAGATCGGGAAAGTGACTTAATTGGTAAAGCCCTTACTGATAAAAGTATGGTGACCTGAAATCCAGTCTCCAGACCCCACACAAACCTAGATATGTAAACTAAGTTTACAATCCCAGAACTCCTATAGTGAGACAGGAGAAGAAGACAGGGTTATCTCTTATTGTTTGAAGGCTACCTATCCTGTTATACACAGCAAAAAACAAGAAAATACTCCACCTCAAAACACCTCAACCAAGAAGAAAGATAAAAACCAAAATCCAAGATTGTCTTCTAACATTCAAATATACACAGCTACACACACACACACACACACACACACACATACACACACACACACACACGCGTGCACAAGGGGGTGGGGGGAGACAGAGAGATAGAGAGACAGAGAGTTAGACATACAGACAAGCAGACAGAGACAGAAGTAAAATCGTGAAATAGTTATGTTACCTTCAGAGCTTAAAATGAATATTGTCACCATCAATTAGAGGTTACAATATCTGTTGTCTTGAATATCACTTTCATTTTGCATACTATTTTATTTTAGAATGATATAATCAGAGTTAACATATTAAAGATAATTCCAGATTAAGAAATGTAAGAAACAAGATCTTTATGACTTCATGCCATAGAATTTAGTTACACAAAATTAGAAAATCCATTTAACAAAGATAAAAGCTTAGCTAACTTTGAAAAAAAAAGTCTCACAAATGTACTTCTTCTCGAGTATATATCACAGTTTAGTGGATAATTTGAAATGGAGTCATCTGTTGCACCATCTGTCAGAAGCACAGTACAGCTGCTAAATGTCCAGCAGAATTTGAACTATGTCTCCAAGTAATTTGCCCTTGGTACATGCCGACCGGACAATTTCCTATTTGATTTATAGCAGCTAGTTTTGCAAGTGTGCCTGGGTTTTTAGCTGTACTACATTTGCATTTTCTTTTGAACATGACTAGATAGCCATCTGAGAATATGATAAAACTAGAATGAACCAATCTAGATTTAAAGTTAAATTATTGAATCACTCCGTTATTCAGAATGTGTTCAATGTATTAAATTGATAAAGTTGTGAACAATGACCTTCATTATGGGGAAGCTCAGGGGGAGGTCTCTGCATAGATAAAAGAATTGACCCAACTCTGTCTTATAAAGCAGATTTTTAAAATAAAATTACAAAATGACCTGTATTTTAGAAGTAAATTGGAAAAGGTGAATGTGCCTTCATATCCCAAACTAGATAACATATATATTGCTCAATTTCAGATGGATTTGTTTTCATTCACAACTTGACTCAATAACTTCAGAGCTCATGTTTCTTGTCCAGCTAGAGGTTCTGTCAACAGTGGTGACAAAATCAGTTACAGTTTCCATGTTCACATCAAGAAAGCAAAAGTATGAGTTTAAAAGCAAGTGAGAACATTTGAGATTATAATAATACTATGCCCAGCAATAGACAATGTGGTATTATAGCAAGGGCTATCTAGAAAGCTTGAGCATGCAAGTTGAGTTGGTAACTTTAGATGAATGTGTCACAGAGAAAGTGGTATTTGACCTGGAATCAGAAAAGGAGTCAGGCATTGTAGACACAATGAGGCTAAAGATAATGAATCACAGTTTAGTCTCCCATAAAAGGAAGTAAATGAAACATTCCTAGAGTTATTGCAGGGCTGGACCAATCAAGACACTACTGGACAGTACATTTTTATATTCATTGAGAATAGAAACAAGCAGGAAGTCGTCCAGCAATGCCTTAATCTGATCTCTATTTGTAAAAGGTCCATTTGACAACTGTGAAGTTAATACATTATAAAGAGATAAAGACTGAAGCAAGAAATAAGTACCCAATACATATGTATTGAATGGATAAATAGGATGAAGCCCATGCACTATATTGAGCAGCACAGCTAATGAATGGCTGATTATGCATGGATTCCTTTGAAACCACCTATTTAAAAATGATTAGAACCTTTTTGAGATGAAGAAAGTTGGTCTTATATGGCATACAAGATACTGAAATTGATGTGATGTTATTATAAAAAGACATTAAATCACTTCAAACTTGGGTTCAGGTGGGGCAGAACTTATCTGTTAGTTTCAACATTATTAGGATGTCAGCATAGCTCCCTAACCCAATACAACATGTATGAGCTTTACTTGAATTGAATCCTTGAAGTGTCCTTGAAAGCATAGAATTTATAACCATATATAACTAAGGTATTGTTGCTATTCTAATAACCAGTAACAGTAAACTTTGTCTTGGATATAGTAGTAGTATCTATTGCAACCATTTACAAACAATTCACTATTAAAAATACATTAAATATTAGTTAATATTTCTTTTCATGATAGTATTCTATAAATAATTGATATTCCTGTTTTATCTACTAATTTAAATCAAATCATTTCTACCATTTATATATTTTCAACATTGGCAATGATGAGTTTGAAGTGGAGAAGACTGACTCATACAGCTTCTTGAATACTAGATTACATGTGGCATCACATTGACCTTTAATGTGCTCTACTGAGTACTAAGAAACTCAGAAGAAAATAAGTAACTGAGGAATGGTTGTGTCTAAATGTATCATCCATATTCTATCCTATCCATTGATCATTGCAGAAGAGGGGGTAGAAAGATAGTATGAAGCATAAGTTGGGAAAATGTGCAATGAAATGGGATTTTCTGAACATTACAAGGCCATTGAACATAAGAACTTACAGCAGCAGTAGTTGCTTGTATGAGACCAACATAAGTTGAAGCAATTATAATCACACTGAGCATATGGGAAGAGTTCCGCCCTAACACTAGCATAGAGAGATGCTTTCTGGGAAAGGCAAAATGTTTTCTTCAGGAATGTGATCCTAGATATGTTGCTCTTGATCCAGTGCATAGGCCATACTTATGAGCATACGCACAACATGTATTGGATTCAGTGGGTTTCAAATAGGTTTTGAAGTTGGGAAGCAAGTGTGGAGTGTGTATAAGAAGGAGGTGGAGGTATTATAGAGATTTATTCTATGCATATATAAGATTATCCAATAAAAATTAAGATATATACAAACCTAATTAATAACTATGTGGAGTTAGCTCTGTCTGGTAGGGAAAGAAATGGAACAGAAAAAGAAGAAAGTAAATGAATTGCTGTTTAAGTTAGGAATTTTCATTGCATGTGAAGAATATTTCCTAAATTTCTAATTACAGTTCTAGTAAATAAGTACACAACAAAAACATAATTGAACTCTATGACAATTATCTCTCTGAAACGGTTTTCTGTTGTACTATGTAAAATTATTTATTGTTTATAATTATTATTTTATGTATATGTGTGTGTTAATATGGTCACTATTGCTGTGATGAAACACATGACCAAAAGAAACTTGGGGAAGAAAGTGTTTAATTTTCTCACAGTTCCATACATCATTTCATTATAAAAAACTTGAGGTCAGGAACCTGGAGGCAGGAGCTGATACAGATGTCTTAGAGTGTTGCCTACTGGCTTGCTTTACATGGATTATTCAGTCTGCTTTCTTACAGTATTCAGAACTTTATTGACTGGGATGCCTTTCTCATCCACAATCGAATGGGTTCTTCCAGCATGAGTCACTAATTAAGAAAATGCCCCACAGTACTGCCTATCATCTTTTCTTATGAAAACATTTCTTTAATTGATGCTTTCTCCTTTCTGATTTTGTGTTAAGCTGACATAAAACTAACTAGCACAGTCTGTGTGCCTGAGAGAGTTTATGTGCACAGGATTTATGAATTAGCCCATAGCAGATATAAGTGTGTAACAAATTTTCATGAATAAGACTTACAAGGGATTGTGATCTTCCGTGTGTAATGTGGGAAACAAATCCCATGTCTTTTTTCCGCATGTCTGAAAGAGCTTATAGCTGCTGAGCCATGTCTCATGGCCCAAATTTCACTCTTACATAGATTTTTATTGAACATAAATTTTCAGTCAAGGTTTATATTTTAATAAAACATTTTATTTGAAACTTATATTGTAGACTCAAAGAATTCCACACGCAGAAATTAGTACAAATAATAAATGTTCTCAGTGGATGATAAAATGTATTAAAATGCAACAATATCTTGATGCAATGTTATGTGATAGGTCACTCAGGAAAAGGATATAAAGTCAACAATGGAATCACATCATGAGATACCAGGGAAAGGAGTGGGTACTGCAAGGTGATCCTAATTTGCTAATCATGGCCCTTCATTTAGTCTTATGTCCCAAGCCAACACCTAAATACAGTCTCTGCCCTTGTTGGCGCTCCCTGCTCCTGACTGCATTTGCCCGCCTCCTTTCTGGCAAGGCACCGCCAGAGATAACGCAAATAAGAGAACGACCTTGGACTCAAACTGAACAGGACCTCAATCAAAGAGGGAGGGGAGAAGATAAACAAAACTGACCTGATTTCTGTACAGTGGAAAAATGCTCAAGAATAGGTCTGTCAGATCTGCGGCAGGGCTTGTCGCCAATGGAAGCAAAGAAAGAAGGAGAAATTTCCTTCACCCGAGCGCAGGTCCGACTTCAGTGACAGATCTGATGGCCTTGGAGTGGCTGAAGACCACCCCACTCCACAGGCCTGCGCCCAAGCACAGCTATCCTTTATCTTGAGTGAGCTTCCTCAGCATACTGTCTATATGATTGGCAGACACAGTAGTTGGAAAGGGACTGAATGACTCCTGGAATTTATATGAAAACACCTACATGGGGCTGACTTTTGGACAAGGCCAAGAGAAGGGCATAGTTAGCTTTGCTTTTTCTTGATCCATGATTGGCTCTGAATCCAAAAATAAACCTAGAGAAGAGTCGGGGGCTTCCTCAAAACCTGGAACCAATAGCCCTGCCAATGCTAAAGGAAAAGCCAAGAGTCAGACCAATAAAGTGGTTAAGGCAGAACGAAAAGAAGAATGGGGGGACCAGGCTGAGGCTAGGGATGAAACAGTAGACAGGACACAGCCAGCGATTTCCTCTGAGCGCAAGACTGTGACCTGGAAAGTAAAAAAAAAAAAAAAAAAAAAAAAAAAAAAAAAAAAAAAAAAAAAAAAAAAAGATAAGACTAATACTAGAGTCATGGCTCAAGCTAAGACAGAACTCCTGGCAGAGCCTGGTTTAGTGCCTCACACCAAATCAGATGCATCTGTGGTCATTACTCTAACCAAATCTGAAGTCAAGGCTCAAGGCTGACACTGGAATTGAGGCATCTGTCAAGGGCTATGCCAAGACCAATGCTAAGCAAAGTATTAAGCACAAATCTGAGATAAAGGAAGAGGCCTGCCTCAGATCCAGGGCTGGGGATAAAGCTAGTATTGTTATCAACACCACTGATGAGGATGAAGACTATGTGTGCTCCTGGTTTTGTACTGGAGAAGAGCCTAGTGTAGGGTCCTGATTCTGGCCTAAAGAAGAAACTCCTCTTCAAGTTTATCAGTCCCCGCCAAAGGTTGAGGAAGAACCTGAACCCCCAGATACATATGATTTTACTTTAAAAAGGAAAGCAGCGGCATAATTAAGGGGCAGGTTTATTGTCCTAGTCCCAATGAGGAACCCTAGCCATCTTTACCTCCAGAAGGAAACTGGACTCTGATTGCGACCTTAATTGAAACTCCTCTGGGTATTCGACCTCTGACCAAGATTCGACCTTATGGTGGACCTTACTTCCAGACTTTAGCTGATTTAAAAAAAAAAAAAATATTCGGGAAAAAGAAAAGTACAGACCCAACCCAAAGTCCTGCCGCTGTAAATCGCGTGCCTTTAGCTTAGAGCCTGTTGAGTTTGATAAAGTTGTTGTCCTGCTTAAGGTAACTAGGGATCCGTTTATTCACGAGATAGCTACAATGATAATGGGCATCACTCCGCTTACCCATTCACTCAAGATATCGTTCATGATGTTGGTATTGCTGTTATGATTGAAAATTTTGTCAATAATCAAAACGTTAAAAAATACCGTAGAAGTTTAAGTATTAATGCTGACCCTGATGCCCCTGAAGAAGTAAGGGAGACTGAAGCACGTGTAAATAAAGTTTGCAGGGACATCCTCTGTTGTCCTTTGAACTGCTCTGTGCAAGTGGAAGAACTAAAACTGTCAGTGAGCTTGAGTGTGAAATTTGATTATCACCACGTGGTTGTCTACTATGTCCGATATTTCATCCCATTGTTAAACAAAGGAAGTGTAAAAATCAAGTTTCAAGTTTTAGGAGTTATTTTGTATTTGTCAAAAAAAAATCAGGCCAACTCAAGAGAACTGATCAGTGCTGAAGTATTCTGCTCACTGGTCACTTTCCTTCACAAGAATGAGTCAAGGGCTAATATTCTTCATATCATTGAAATATTTGAGAATATCAATTTCCAATTCAAAAAAGGGCAAAGCTATTTACTAAGGAAATGTTCACTAGATCTGAACTTCTTTCCATATTCTGGGAGGCAAGAGAGTTTGAATACAAACTCCAAGACTTAGCAGACCACAGCAACCCTGATGTGAGAGATAAAGTTATTCAATTAATACTCAAACTCTAAATAACTATATATTCTCAAAAGCCTTGAACATTTTTGTCTTTCCAGTATAAATCGAATGCTTAGTATAATTATACATTTGATACTTATGCTCTCTGTGTTGAGGGAGGCAGTTTTATGGATCCAGTCATCTTGAGAGATTGAATACTTGCTGGTTTTTATTGTGCTATATAAATTAAAGTTTTTTGGTATTTCTGTAATGTAACCTAGTACTGAACCAATTCATCCTAAATAATCTATATTTCTGTGCATTTTATTTATATAAGTATATTTTCATATTCCATTTATGTGTTTTTAATAAAGTTGTATGCTAAACACAAAAAAGTCAACAATGTAAATTATCTTTGTGGTAATGAACAGACACAAATACACACACATGCACACACAAATGTATATATATATATATATATATATATATTCTGTCTAGCACATGAATATGTTAGATGTTATTAATATACATATATAAGTACAAACGCCTTTTTTAAAAATTAAAAGTGGCATGGAAACGTGGGTACCTATGTATGAAGCCATGAAAATTAATGATGTGGTAATGACAATATTTATCAGCATTATATGAAATTTTATAGAAGAGAAAAAAATGTTCTTATTTCTACTGACAAAAAGTAGGCCAGATCAGAATACTGGAGCAAATATCCTTGAAGGTGATATAAAAATATCTAAAAGGGGAGGTATAAAAGGGTAGTAATCATATATGGACAAGAGTAGATTGAATAGAATGTAATGGTGTCTTTCCATAGAGGACAAACATTTTTCTAATACTTCTATTCTGCTCTTTAACCATTTGCTTTTACAATTCCTGTGACTAGAGAAAAACCATAGCAGTAACAGAAACTGGAAAGTGCCCCTTAAAAATTTGAAAAATTGGAGCTGAAAAGGGCTGCAGCCTAATGGGAAGAACAACATTATATACCAACCAAACACTCCACAACTCCCATGGACTAAAACACCAACCACTGAGCACACAAGGAGAGACCCATGGCTTGAGTGTCATATATAACAGAGGAAGCAGTTTCTGGTATCAATAAGAGAAGAGGCCTTTAGTCCAATGAAGACGTGTTTTCCCAGTGTAGGGGTATTCCAAGGCACTGAGGTGGGAAGGGTGATTGGGAGAGGGAGTACCTCCATGGAAACAAGTGGAGGGGAAGAAGAGATGTGAGTGGGGCTGGGGAATCAGGATAACATTAGAAATGTGAATACAGAGAATATACAATAAAATCATTCAAAAAATTTTACAAAGCCATTGTTTTAAAGAAATTGAAAAGTAAAGAAGACAGTGAATATTATAGACTTACTCAATTCAGGTATCCATGAATAAACTCTTAGAGCCATGTTGTTTCCATTGCCATGCTAACACTAGTAAGATGTTAACTAATATTATCTTCCAAGCTGTGACTGGTTCTTACTTCTATTCTGGTGAAGAGACACCATGACCATAGCAATTCTTATAAAAGTTAATCACAAATTGGGGTTTCCCTAGAGTTTTAGTCCATTGTCATCATGGCAGTAAACAGAGCAGCACATAGGCAGACATAGTGCTGGAGAAGTTGCAGAGAGTTCAGGGAGCCGGAAGAATGGGACACTAGACTGGCTTAGAATTTTGAAGAATGCGGCCCAGCCACAGTGTCATGCTTTCTCCAACAAGATCGTAATTCCTAATGTCTCTCCAATAGCTCTCTAATGAACAAAAATTGACATTCAAATGTATAAGCATATAGGGGTCATTTCCAATTCAAACCACAATATGTCTATGAAAATATTGACTATACTACATTTAATAAACAAACAGAAAGCACCACTGTGTCTAATTACCAAAATATTTATAGTTTGTTATAGAAGTAATGAAGTAATGGGCCACAGAGATGGTTTATAGTTAAAAGAAAGGACTGTTATTGTTCAGGACCTGAGTTCAGTTCTCAGACCTCTGTTGGGCATCTCATAGCTGCCTCTTACTCATCATCCAGGGGATAGGGTTCCCTCTTCTGGTCTCCACAGCTACCTACAGTCATATGCACATGCATCCTTCTCATACTCACAGATAATTAAAAACTAAATTAATCTTTTTTAAAAGACGCATTGAAATAAAATAATCTTTTATTTGTTGTAAAATATACATGTATTTTAGGGAAAAGTTAAAACTTAAATAGAAAAAAATGTAAATTGTAAGTTAAACTTTAACAAGATGTGGCCTCTGTATTATATGCTACAAGAAAAGTACTTGGGAGATGAGGTTTTACAAGGACACAGGGATTGGATGAGCTAAGTGTGTCTTGTATTATAATAGAGTGCTAAAGTTAGCAAGGCTTTGAGGTGAATAAACAATGACTTGTCAAATAATGCATGTCGAGAAAATAAGACAAAATATCAAGCTGCTGAATGTGCCACATTGAAATATGTGTGCAACCAGCTGCTCAAGTTTTTAGAATAAAAATAGTAGGTATGTCATAGCTATAAAGAAATCTCTCTCCCCCTTTCTTCGTTCTCTCTTCTTTCTTCTCTTCTTCACTTTCTTCCATCTTCCCTTCCATCTTCTTAAAAAAAGAACAGAGCAAATATATAAATTCACATTGATAGAACTTCTAAAATACAAGTTATCTTCTGCACAAGTCTTTTCTTAGCCAGTTTATGGCTGCTTAATAATTTATAAAAATAATTTTTAAATGCTGCATTAATTTCAGTGATAACTAAGGAAACATCTGGACCATGGATTCAGTTTTCTTTTCTTCCAAATCCTGAAACTGCCTACCAGAGTAAATGAGACTTCATTTGTTCCTGGTATTTACTGCTATCTTTGTAGTAATGAGCCTACATTACTGTATCAGTCAAAATCACAGCACAGAAAGAATAAAAAACAAAAACAAGATGTATTGCTGAAGCCTTGTGAAAGAGTATAAATCTTGAAATGATCATCCAAGACATACATGACTTTCACAAGAACCAAAATCATACAAAGCAAACCAAAAAAGATATTTGGCACATGGACCATTGTAGAATTCATGTTAGTCTTGATCTTTTATAGCAAGGCAGGAGCCTAGTGATATCAGGTAGAACATGAACTATCAACAGGCCTAGCCAAGAATTTTTTCAATGTCTTATGACTGTAAGCAAGCGAGTGAGTAGTCACAAAGCCCCATGCAGCTGAAAAGTGCATATACTAAGTCTGCAGTAGATTCACTCTCAGTTCTAGAGACTGAACACATGCAGGACACATAGAAGCTGTGGGGAGAAGCTTTCCAATGACAACACACCTTTCCTTTTAAGAAAATGTTTCTTTCTTCCTTATAAGAAATTGAGGTGCTCACTCTCTACAAAGGCCTGCTTGGTTCTAGTGTCCCATCCTTGTTCCTAAAAGGTTCTGATATGCCTGGACTTTGCTGTCTTTGTCTTGTAAGTCTTGATAGCAGAGATCATGCTCACCCATGCTCTCCTAGGTAAAGGACAATAGCTATTTCCTGTCTGCTAGGTCTTTTGTCTATTTCAGGCTGAGTTAGTGCTGCATTCTAATAGTCTATCTTTCTGATTGGCCAAAATTGTATGAAAATAATACTCAAGGCCCATCTGTCTTCTAGTTTTCATTCAAGGTTTTCAGGAAGGAAAGCAGGCTGGCACTGAAATGTTTGCAATGGTTGCATGATTGTAGAATAAAAGTGCATTTTTGCACTGAAAACTGCAGTACTAGAATTCAGTTCTCCCACCCCCTTCTTTATTACTATAACCAGATGCTCACCATATTTAGGAATTTTCTTGGGCCTAGTATTTCATAACTTCTATATCAAAATGCATGCTTGCTGTAGTCTAATAGGCAAGCCAAACATTTAGAATTTGCCTTGTGTCTTAATCATTATTGTAATCAGATTAAACACACAGTTAACTATAACAGGAATTATGTATGTATGTATGTATGTATGTATGTATGTATGTATGTATGTATGTATGTATATATCTTCATAGGCTTGGAGTGCAACTGTAACAATCAACAGGAAATTCCTTATCCACTGAGGCCTCTAATGATGCTTAAGTTGTTTCCTCTTTCTGAAATCTTTTTACTCTTATTTACACCTACCTTCAGTTTCTCAGTTCTATGGATATTGTCTATTTTTGGCAATGTAAATGTTCACTAATAATTTCTCTAATAAATATATAAGAGGTGTGGGTCTGTTGGGACACTAAGGAATTCAGATTCCCAGTCGATACGGTCAGTAAAAAAGTCCTAAGGCAGTGTGGAAACAGCCATGGACAACACATCACTATGTAAAACTGTATCATCGCTAGTAACGCTTCATAGAGATGTAAACAGGTTTGATTTGGTTTGCAGGTCAAAGTTCTATACTGGAAATTGTCTGAGCTTAACAAAAACTTAGCTAAATTCTCTCATTATTGTGTTGTATATTAGGAAAGGGGTTCATGGACACATTCATGGTCACATATTCTTGAGAAAGTCAAGTTTAAAAGACCACTCACCTCTGCATTATTAATGGTTGGTTAAGTTCTCCTCAGAATCATATTACTATTGCTATTTTATCCCATGTTTAGCAGTTTTCTATGGGCTCATCCACTTTACAGTAGGGAAAATTAGATGAATAGTTTTCATTGCTTGAAATGTTTACAACTGCATAAGGATGAAAGTAAGATATCAAAAATATTTATGATTATTGTCATTTAGGAGAAAATACAGCAAATGAAATACATTTATTTAATGCTACAGATGCATATTGTGTTTGATTTAAAAAAACTATGAGATTTCTCCTGCTTGAATTGTGAACATTCTAGAATTAACGCTTTAAACGTAGTTTATATGTAAATTCTTATTTATCTTGTTACTGCTTTTACACTTTGTAAAATATACATCTCTTAACATTTAGTTTTAAATTTTAAATGTGTTTTCATTCATAACTATATTAACAAAACTTATTTGTATAGCTTATAATTTTCAAAATCTACTTTAATAAGGGAATCTTAAATGCTTCAACCTCCTTTAAAGCCCATTGACCTAAAGGTAGAGGAAGAAAATGGCTAATAGGACAAGGAGAAGAAGGAGTTCTGTGGGTCAATCGCAATCTTCATTGTTGATAGTTTATTCTACTATCAGAACACCAAACTCAAATCACCAACAGTGGCTTGATCCTGAAGATACGGCAGTGTTGCAGTAGTGGGCACAAGTTCGCTGAATTAACAAGAAACACTCAGAATATCACTAGGAAACGGTTGGTCTGTTTCTTTCTATGAAGTCAAAACAAGCCAAGGTCAGAGAAGAAAGCTAGGAGAACTGATGCCAGACCATTGCCCACTGTTTTTTGGGTTATTATTATAGTCCTTGCAAAAATCCCATGTCTTCTCAAGTACCTGCCCAAGCAAAACATCACTTGCCCTTTCACCAGATAGCTACCAGAAAAGGACTTCATGAGTGTTTCCAGCAAAACATCCTCTCATAAGACAGTTGCCATGAAAATATCACATGATACAATTAAGTCTTCACAGAAACCAGAAATTTACACTTTACTTATTTGGTATTGAAAAAAAATATTTAAGATTTAGTTGCATTAGCTGAGAGGTCATTAAGTAATTCCTATCAGTGTTATTTTAGTTTTGTCAAGGGAACTTTATATTGAGTTTTTAAATATTTCAATGAAACATGTCATTTATTGTTATCAGTATATAAAGGCTTGGAGTAGAAAAGATCATCCAAAAGGATGTTGTTTGTTTTTATTATTTTCTTCTCAACAATAGATCATTGATGTTTCCTAATCAAAGAGACTTCCCTTGACACCGCATCTTAGAACAGCAGTTACACTCCATTATCAAGCCCTTGACCTCTGTCCTACTCAGTATTAATCATTAACTCACACTATAATGTCACTATGTGCTTATTTGTCTGATTCTAGCCATGGTGCCTTAGCCCTCTCTAAAGGGAAAAATTGCCCCTTTCTCTTCTACCACTGTCATGCTTGCCACAGCACCCTACCTGATGCCAGACTAAAGGCGTGCACTTACATGGCAAGGGCATTAGTGTATTTAAACAGGAGGAGAACATCAGAAACAACACTTCTCGGTTCCATGTAGGAATTTTGCCAAAACTAATTTCAAATTATATTCTAAGAGTCAAAAATTAGAAAAAAAAATGCATTTCTGACCTCTCACGGCATAATATAATAGTGCATTTAGCCAATAAATAAAATACATCCACTTACTATAAATTTATGAACTTGTCTCTTTTAACATATATTTTATGTTCATCCTTTCAATTTTTTACATCAAATTTCCTGGGGAAATCTAATCATATAAACCTTTCAGAGTTCTAAGTTGAACCAAGAAAATATCTTAGAGGAAACAAGATAATGTGTCATGATAACTGGAATTTCACTCTAACTTCTAATTTATAAACACTTGAATGTCGAAGTATTACATTATGATTCAGCCCTCACTGTCTGTAGGGATGTTGTACCACTTCAATAAAGTCTCAATAGAACGAGTTTAGTTCCTTCACTGTTATAGTATTTTTTTTCTGTTTAGAAACATGAGACATGAATACCTTTTGGGAATGTGGTGTTCATGTCCCCAACTTATCAAACAAACCTTAGACAATGTGAACACATGTTTTGAATTAAAGACTAACTTTTTAAAGTAAGTTTTCTACAATCTTGTAGTTTAACTCTCAATCATAAAAGTAACTACCAGATAAACTACTAGAGGCTTAGTTCCCATAGGACAGCAGCTTGTTTGGAGAGAAAATGAACTAAGCAAAGCAATAAGTGGAAGGACCGTGGTGCTAAGTGCTGAGAAAGATACTAAGGCAGGATTAGAAGGTTGAAAAGATGACAGATCAGAATCCAGGGCTGTCTCTGGGCTTGCAAAGTTACCATGAGCTCAGACCCGAGAAAGGAGAGGGTGAACCCCATATGAAACATTTAAAATGTCAAATGTGAACTCTCCAAGCAGTGTATGCATTAGCCCCGAAAGGAGGAGACAGAAGTCATTGGGTCTAGACGGTGTTTGAGAAGAAGGTAAGGGAACAACTGTAGGCTCTGGAGGATTTTAAACCCCAGTACTAGTAATTGGAAGCAAATATCAGAGGACATTCTGACATTGCCTTGAACATTCACCTTGGCGGAGTTGTCTGCAGTGATTCTTGAAAAATGAATGATTATTCATTATCTCACTATTCAGATGTATAAACATTTGAGGTCAAAGCAAATAGATAGGTTACTATAGATTAGCTTTTTCTTACTTTTTGTAAGGACATATCAATACTTCTGAGAAAATGAGATAAATATAAAATTACATTCTTTATTATAATAGATGTTTAAGAAATTTGGATGTAAGAACTTTGGTTTAAATGCCTCATTTCCCAAACATATTATATAATGAAAGATTCTATATTAATTGTCAATTGGATATATAGCTTTTCTTGTTCTAGAGATGCATACGTATTTGTTTACATTTATATGTCTATTTAAACTAGATTCTACAGATTAAAGAATAGAGTTTTTTGTGTTGCTCTTTGGTTTCCTTAATTTTAGTTTTTCTGTTACCATGTGAGGGTCTGAATAACTGCATAGGCATGGAGTTATGAAAGAGGATATAAAATTATGTTTTCTAATTCATTCTGTGATTGGAACTTTTTTCATTTTGAGAGTGGCTAAGAAAATAAAAGATATTAAATGCTGAAACTCTAAAATTTAATGTAAAGCTTTATAGCTTCTGTTGCAACTACCTATACTAACTCTATAAAAGTTCATTTATTCAGAAACTTTGTTTCTGATTATTTTAGTGTGTGTTTTTTATTTAGTTGAAATGTTTTAATAATAAAATTTATAAAATTAAAAAAACTCATTTCTTAGTAGCTCCAGATTCATACTGACCTGAGTATGGATCTATTTCTCTAGTGTAGACAGAGATAGGAGTGCTGTGCAGTTTGTATTATAGTTACTGCTGCTTACTGCTTGAGTTAGATATATTGTTTCAGAGGTAAGAGATCAGGAGTTAGGACAGACCCATATGGCAAGCACAGCTCTGATTGTTCTCTTCTTGACAGAGGTTTTGATACTGTTAATGGAATTCTTTTTAAATTCCCTTCTTCCCATTATATTATTTCTCATCTTCTGTTTCTGTTATTTGTAAAAAGTTGAAAGTTTCTAGGCAATGCCTGGTACAAAACTAGTAGAACTATCTGGATTCTACCTATGATCCTTAAAGACTTAATTTGACTTATGGCCCTCTTTTGACAATGTTGTTGCTGCAGGCTATTACATCAAAAGTCAAAATTATTTAAACTGTTTCTGTGACCTATCAGGACTGCTACAGCTGAAATATGTAAATTGGGATCTTCGGTGAGGTCTTATATTGATCAATAGATTGATTGATGGATCGATGGATTATAAATCTGTATTATAGTAAATAGTTATTTTATGTTATATATATATGCATGTGAATGGGCATATATGTATACAGATGTATGTGCCGGCAAGTTTCCATGTAGACCACAAGCACATCAGTTATCCTAGACTGGTAGCTAGAGGGGGCTGTGATTCACCCTTTGTAAAGGTTGGACCTTGGAAGGAGTCCACTGCTGAGTGCTTAAGTACCAAGCCATTTATCAATCCCCTTGCTGGTTATTTTAATTAGCCTAACCTAGCCTTTTTCTAAAGACCTTTAATGAAACGGTAACTTTTATTTTTTCTTTCAGAAAAATGTGATGAGCCTCTCATCTCCGCTCTTCCCCATGTGTCCTTCAGCAGCTCTTCCTCCCTGTCCAGCAGCTATGCTCCTGGCTATGCCAAGATCAATAAACGAGGAGGTAAGAGATATTTACTCCTTGGTGGCTGGAAAAATGTTATATTTGTAACTTATCATTGATACCTACACTAACACTGCAAATATTACTAGTCATGTTAACCCAGGATTTAAAAAATACCAGAAAAAAAAAAAACTAGAGGTATTGTGTGTGTGTGTGTGTGTGTGTGTGCATGCATGCTTGCATGCATGTGTACATGTTTGTGTGCTACAAATTAAGGAGGTTATTGTGTGTGACATTTGACATCATCTTTGTCAAGATATTCAAAACAGCAAACATTTTTAGTTAAAGAATACTTTTTAATCCAAAGAGAGTTAATCAAGCCAGGTATTTTAAAAAGGAGTCCCGATAAATATCTATGCATATAAGTAAAAATGCATTATAAATTCCTGGATTTAATATGAATATTGATGTGCAAGCATTTTTGAAAATATACAATAAAATTTTGAGAATTTTCAAAGTGCTTAAAATAGTATTTTTTTGTTCTTATATTTCCATGCTCTGGAAATATTGGTGTAATCACCCAAGTTCTAATACCCTTGAACATTGCTGTCCTATTCTGAATCACAGGTTTCAATGGGCCATAGGCTTAGGCCTAGAGTTAAGGGTAAGTTTAATATTTGGAATGACATCCTGTGAATTCTGGCATCTGCAATATCCTATGCATTTCAACTTGGTTTCTCCTAAGCCACCCCTTACCCTGTCTTCTTATGGCCTCACTGCAGAAACTGCAGCACTGCCACACATTTATTGCTCTGAGAAGCTTTCTGGAGTTTTGTTGCAAGCAAGATTCCACTATCTCCTCACCCTTTTACCTTGTACCTTTGCTGGATGAGTATTCAATGGGGATATGGACAAGCTTGGTGCAAGCTCGAAATACATTTGGCACATTTCCACCTCACTGTGGTGACTCATGTGTCATGACAGATGAGTTAGAAAATTACTTCCACAGGTAGTTGCTTTTGAATAGAGAGTGCAATCAGCAGATTTACTAACACAGGTTCTCTTTTTGAATAAATTTGGGTTTTCCCAAGTCAAATCCTTGAGCTGATTGTATCTTCCTTCATGTTGATTTTGTCATCACACCAATTAAAAACCTGGTGTTTCTTCTTAGTGGCATTAATCTCTCTAACTATTACAATGACTTTTCCACACTTGCCTTTTCTTTAAACTTACCCATGTTGCTTTGTTTTTGTGTTTGTAGTTTTCAATATTTCTCCTGGCTTTTTCAGAAATGTGAAATGTAACCATTCTATAGGCTGACAGAGTGCATTGTATAAACTATCTCTGCAATTACACGATCTCTTTAGCAATTACAGATTTTTTATTGTCTTCACTTTATTCTTGTACAAATTTAACTTCACTCAAGCCCCTTTCCTAATACAACTGCACATTTTAGGACCTTCTTCTCTACTTGCTGATCTTTCTCACTATAAATCTTAACAAGAGCTATGAGAAGAAACCATGGCACAGTTGGAATATTGTGCTGTCCTGAATTTTTTTCCCAGACAATTACACCAATTCTTTTCAATGAAACATCATCCAAGGTTTCGGGACTCAAGACAGTTTCAGTTAGATTCTTTGCCAGAATGTGTTCTAATTCAATTTCATATAGAGTGTTGTCTGCCCTGGAAAGTAGGAAGCTAACATTCACTGTCAACAGTTCTACTGTCATAGTCTTCCTTATTTAAACAAGTTGATTCATTAGGCTATGCTTAGAACTCTTGCCCATTCATCCACACACATTCTTTCTATAAACCAGGTATAAGACCTACAAATCACGCAGCCATATAAGCATAACAACCCTCCCACTCCTCAGCAACAATTTTCCATATTGGCACCATCATACCCAAAACCTTTCTCCATTTCTTTATTTTTTTAACATCTTGAACACTGTCCTGATCTTGAACCCTTTGTCACACAGTCCCTTCTCTCATCCTCCATTTCCCTTCTTCTATGAGAGGGTAGAGGTCTCTCCTGAGTATCTCTCAACCCTGGCTCATCAAGTTTCTGCAGGCATTTACTTCCCTACTATGGCCAGACAAGGCAGCCTAGCTAAGGGAATAAAATCCACAGACATGCAACAGCTTTTGGGATATCCCTGGATGCTGTTGTTTGGGACTCACATGGGACCAGGTGCATTTTTTTTTGTATGATAAAAAGAAGTGCATGTGAAAAACATATTAGTTTTGTTGGGCAGGCATGTAAACATTGCAGGGACTGAAACAGAAGCCATAGAAGGCACTGCTTACTAGCTTCTTTACTCTTCCTGGAATGTTCTTCCTGCTTTCTTCTAGTACTCAGGACCACAGACCTAAACACTGACCGGCCAAAGTGAGCTAGATGTTTCCACATCACTCATCTATCCCCCAAAAGCATATTGGTATGTCCACAGGCCAATCTGCTACTAGTATTTTATCAGTTGAGAAAGAATCCCTCATCTGAAATAATGATAACTTCTGTCAAGTTGATATAAACTTATCATAACATCAACACACACACACACACACACACACACACACACAACTGTGCATGTTGGGAATGTTTTCTTTCCTATTAATAGTGAGGATATTTTGATATAAAACTTTTAAACATATTACACAAAATTGTGTAGTAACAGAGAAGAATAACACATTATCACTAGCCTAGTTTCACAACAAGAGCAAAACAAAATTACATGACAACATGTTGACCATATTGACTGCAAGTTTTCTTATTATTTCAAATGATATTCCCCAATACATTTCAACTATCAAATACATAAAGGCACATAAAAACCAAAAACAAAAACCCCAAAAGTCATGCATATACATCTAAATAACAGAATGTAAACATTTTTTATAACTGATACAATTGTTGGATTTTATAGTCCAAATCTATCTAGAACAACCTTAGTATTAAAGTAGACATACAACAAAACCTATAAAATATGATCTTTAGTGGTAAGTCTTTCTTTGATTCTATAACAGCCTATGGAAGCCCACTTTTAGCATAGGTTTGTTTGTAACAACAACCTACTCTATGACCTTTGCTATGACCTTACCTGCTCATGCTTAACTCTGAAGCTAGAGTTAATCCAAGTCAACATCACCTACATCTGTAACTCTTTCCAATTTTTTATAAAATCTATGCTTTTAATGTTTCACAGAAGAATGATTTTCTATGTGTGTGTTCTAAATGTTTCTTGATTTTTGTAGCAATTCTATTAGAAAGAAGTTTTGGCTAGAGATGTTGTTTTATTTGATTTCCTGGAGCTATGACTATTACTTGAGATGAGGTAATTTATGAAGACAATGATCTTATTTGGCTCAGGTTTCTGTGTCCTGAGAAGATTAATAACATGAAGTCAGCATGTGCTAGGCTTCTGGTTAGGATCTGCCATATGATGGCAGAAGGTGTTAAGGGCAAATTCGTACGTAGAAGGAAAAACTAGAAATTCTAAGAATGTTCTTTTATTGGAACTTCACTCTCATGATGGCAACTGTCTCTTTCTGAGCTACATAGATTGACTCAGCACTTCCTAGTGGTCCCACATTCAATACACCAGGTACCATCATGCTGTTTTAAACTCTTTTTACTGTTATAATTGGATTTCCAAAGTAGGACAATGACTTAGGAAAGCTCAAATAGCCATATATAAGCAAAACAGGGTGAGCAGTGGGAAGAACAACAAAGGAAGAGGTAAAGGTTGGAAACCCTAGGGTACTTAGCAAAGTTGACATTGCTATGATCAATCATTCTTGACTTGATTTATTTTGCATTTATAAATATTGTCTGTCTGCACCACTGGTTGCTTGGTGGCTTGGCTAACTGAAAAATGACTTTTAGGGATTTCCCTATCTTACCACCTCAGTGCTGAGCTAAGAGTCACATAGCATCATGGGCAGCTCTGAACAGAGCTGGGCACCTGAGTTCATATTGTTATGCTTGCATGGCCCCCACTTTGCTTATCTACCTATCTTCCCATCTCCCAAACTTCTCTACTTTTATTTTTTCATTTTTTCTCACATAATGTGTAGTCAGTTTCTTCTGCTTCTACTCTCCAAGTTACCTCTCACCCCCAACTTCCATCCCACTTGGATCCATTCCCTTTTGTAGTTCACTGTAAAGCCAACAGGCTTATAGGGTTAATAATGCAGTAAAACAAAATAGAATATGAAAAGAAAAACAACTACGTCAATATGGAAAAGAAAGAAGTCTTCAAGCCTTTCTTCATTCCCTTTCACTGCTCGTGTTGTCTTAGCCTTTCTTATGGATTTTATTTATTTCCTCTCCAAGGACATCTATCATATTCAAGAAGGCAGTTTTAAGTTCTTTTCCTTGTGCTGAAGTATGTTAAATATATGGGACCTCCCATGATAGGATAGGTGGGCTCTAGTGGAGACATATTGTCCCGAATATACTTAATTATGTTTTAATGCTAGTGTCTAGCATATGGATTTCTGACTGCAATTCTAGGTAATGATATTTGGTCTTGCCTTTATTGGGTAGGTGTTTGGTTCCTTGGATTCTATTGCTCGTTCTGCTTTATAGGAGAGTTTAGTGACTGTGTTTTGCTTGGTAGAAAATACTTTTAGGGTACTAATATGTTTTTGTCACTGGGATTCAAGGTAAAATGTGTTCCTAAATACCAGGAGCTGATTATAGGACTGATGATGGGTTGTATGTATGCTGAGGGCATCAGAGGAGGGAGGAAATCAGGATTGTTTCTGGGAACTGTTTTGTACCCTGAGAATGGGCAGAACTTGATGAGAGAATCCACAACAGGTAGTCTAACCAGGGCTAGGTATGAGACTGGAAGGTTGGTTTGAAACAGAAGAGGGAAGACAATATGGAAGTGAAGATCTGACGCTTCCCTACTGTCTTCATGGGTCTACTTACTTGAATGGCAAGCCTGTCTGGTGTGTTCCCAGTGAGTGCCCTGGAGCTGGAGGCTGGAAAGAGAATGATTGAAGATAAAGGTTGGAGGAGATCTGAGTGATCAGCTATAGATGGGGAGAGAAAGACTGGGGGCCCGAATGTGGTGAGAAACAGGAACTAGATTTGTAGGAGAGGAAAGGCGGCCTGCTTCCCTGGCTCTGGTGATCTGTAAGTTCCCATTCAATGTCTTCTGACATTGGGAATCGGAATAAAAGACAGATTGACAGGAAGAAAATTTAGAGGGGAAGATTTGTATGAGCCACTGGAGACAGATGCAAGAAAGCAACAGTGGAAACAGCAGTTTTTTGCAGCGTTGAAATTAAGACTAAGGCCTTGGACTAAAAGAGAAGGGTAGGTAAAGATCGGTACTTAACCTGCCTTTTCCCTGGGAATATTGCCTTTCTACTTCTGTCCTCAACTTGTTCTTCAGATAATGTGAATCCTTCTCTCTGCTGCCTATTACTGGTCAAATACTAACTATGACTGGCCTCATCTTATACATAGGAAATAATAAATATATAAACTCCAGAATACATTAATGGGATGCCTGTCCTGTAGAGTCTGAGTGCACAGAATTAATCAGTATTTCAGAAACTAGGAAATAAATCCCTGCATCTTTCTCAAATATAACACACTTTATACTTGGTTATGCTTGATAGAGCACTGGCATTGTATTTAACTTAATGCAGAGAAAGAACACGAAATGAATCTGACGACTTTAGTACATTTGGGGTTGGACTGATGTGCAGCTGGAGGAAGCCCATTAAGACATCTCTGGTTCCTAACTGAAGTTGATGTTGAGTAAAGTTTCTTTTCCTTCCCCTGCCATTCAATTTTATTTAGTAGATCCTACTAATCTCAGGACTATTTCTTTATGTAGTTTTCTCTTTGATTCCCCATATTAAAACAAATAGTAGAGTGGCATCCTGGTGATCATGAGTTCTTTAACCTTTGCTTCCTCTAGCAGGATAAAAGGAATGTCTTCACAGACCACAAAATTAGTATTCACTTCTTTTTTTGTTGAATTTCTGTATTAATTTTATTTTTTTACAGTCCAGTCATTAAACCCTTCTGAGTGACCCACCCCCAGAGTTTCTCATTCCATTCCTCCTACCACTGCCTCCAAAAGGATTTCTCCACCCCACCCCAAAATTTCAACCCCACCCTCTACTATTATCCCTGCACCCCATACCCCCATCAAACCCCATGCCTACCAGGCCTCCACACTCCCTGGGACCTCACATTTCAAGTCTCTCGAGGGTTAGGCTCTTGTCTTCACTAACTGGGGCTGTATCAGGCAATATTATGCTGTATAGGTTTCTGGCATCAGAGCAAACAATGTATGCTGCCTGGTTGGTGGCTCAGTGTCTGAGATATCTCAGGGGTTCAGGTTAGATTAGATTAGATTTCTTGTTTTCCTATGCAGTAGCCCTCTTCCTCAGTTTCTTCAAGCTTTTGCCTAACTCAGTCACAGGGGTCAGTAGCTTCTGTCCATTGGTTGAGTGCAAGTGTCTGCATCTGTCTCAGTCAGTGGCTTTTTGGGCCTCTCAAAAGACAGCCATCCTAGTGTCCTGTTTGTAAGTCCACCACAGCATCAGTAATAGTGTCAGGTCTTAGAGCCTCCCTTTGAAATGGATTCTAAGTTGGGCTCCTCACTTGACATCCTTTCCCTCAGTCTCTTCTTCTAGTTTGACCCTCCATGCTTTAGTCAGAAACAATTCTGGATCAGAGTTTTTGACTGTGGAATGGCAACCAAGTTGATTCCCTCTTCCTACTGGAAGTGGACTCTACAAGATTGCTTTCCCCACTGTTCTGCATTTCATCTAAGGTCTCTCCCTTTGAGGCCTGAGTGTCTCTCAGTTCAGAGGTCTCTGGTACTTTCTAGAGGTTCCCACCACCTCCCACACCCTAAGGTTGCGTATTTCCATTTATTCTGCAGGCCACCACGGCTTCTCTCCTGTTCCTTCCCACAATTATTACATAATTTATCCTCTAAACTAACAACTTTTGATACTAAAACAGAACATAATCTGTGGATAAACCTGAAAGTTTGAACCCACATGTTTTAAAATTGGATCACTTACATTGATTGGCAGAGCTATTGGGATGATTATAGGGACTAATCTACACACACTGATGTTGCATTGAAACATTATTCTTTTTCCCAGCAATCACCCCAGACTATTAAGAACAGTACTATGAATAATAAGTTTAAGTCAATGAGTGAATGAAATACATATCAATGTAACACAAATGCCTCCCTGGGAAGTAATTACTATAGCTTAAGTATAATTTACAATTTAAGTAGCTTTAATGATTTTTGCATAATTGGACTATGAATTAAACTTAAAATTTTTCAATATTCTTTCCACATATTTCAGTTCTAATGAAAGGGATTTTGTCAGCAATACACAAATTATCTTGTTATTGTATTAATGCCATCCCAGTTTGATTTTTGAGAAAATGTGGGTATTATAGAAGTGTGCATCTATTAATGCTATTAATCTCAAGGATAAAAACAGTTTTAAATATTAGAGGAAGTAATAGATGCCATTTTTTTCTTTTCTACTGTATGAGTTGTATTTAAAAATTTGACTCCTGTATTAAGCTTTCCAGCTAACTGAGAACAACCAACTTATTTTTATTGTGACTTTTATTTATGTTCTCTCATTTACTCAAGTGCAGATGCATATAAGGCAAGTTCTCTACCACTGAGCTATGTTCCCAGACTTACTTTATCTGTTTTTATCCAAAATTTAACTTTACAAACATAAACTAGGATTTTATCATCACTGGGAAAATTTTCAAAATAAAGAATACAATGCACTAAATATTTGCATTACTGATATTTGTTCAATATCTCAGAATTTGGAAATAACCAGTCCATGAGTCATAACTGGCCATATTAACTAGCCAATAATATTGTTAATTTTTTTTCCACATTTTATGATGCTGGGGTTTCAATATGTTTGTTTTTTAATAAGATATAAAACAAATGTCTATCTATGTATGTGTGTTTGATAGATGGGTTGTACATATTATTTTAGTGCCTGTAAAGAGCAAAATGTGACATGGATCCCCTAGAACTGGTTACAGGCAACTGTGAGCTGCTCAATGAACATGAGGAGAACTGAACTAAGGATGTGCATTATTATCAACTAAGTTATTGCTTTAGTACCTTCAGTTTGTTTTCTCTATAGAAGTCTGGACTGAGTTCTTAACTTCATCTCTTAGAGATTTTTTTCTGAGACAGGTGAGGCTCATGTGAACTATGAAAATACACATAAAAACACACACACATGTATGTATGTATATCTGTATGTATGTATGTGCATTTTGTCCATAAAATCACCTGGACTGACACAGTATGACCTGGTTGCTTTCTGGAGAGTCAGAGTATTTGTCAGGGTCAATAAAATCCATTTAGCTTTGGAGAATCTTTTCACAACTCTTAATTAAATACTGTGAGCAAATTAGGGGTTTAGGTGTGAAATACTTAATATTCATAGTCATAAAGTTACATTTGCTGGGTTCACTACAATTACTGAAAGAATGGAAAAGACAGCCCCTTTAATAACTTGTTTCTTGACTTGAAGTTTAAAATCGTAAATGTATTAATTGAAGAAATATAACTATATGAACAATATTTGGTAAATTATTTTTTAAAATATCATTTTCCTATTTTGTAACAAGTTATAGATGGTTGAGTATTTGCTACTGAGCACATCTGTAAGTGACTGAGAACTACTGTGACGTGGTGTTCACTGCAGCTGCTGGCTCTGCAAAGCTAAGGGTTTCATCTTTTCATCATTGTACATATGAGTGTTATCTCATTAATTCTCAACCATGATGCCATGCTTTGTAGCTTTTACTTAATACATAAAACAGAAAAAAAATTGTATATGTTTTTGAGCCTTCAACATTTAGAATATGCAGTGTGGTAACTTCACATTGAATTAGTAAAGAAATACATTTAATTGCTTGCTGACATTGTAATAATTGAATAAATGTATCTTACATATTCATCAGTATGAACTTAGATCTTTATTTCACCCCAGGATACAGCTTTAGACATATTTTGCCATTGTTTAATTTTAAATTTACTTCTTAAATGAGAAGCTTTGTATAAGACCTGCCAGCCTTTATTATATATGAACATTTATTTTCTGTAGCCAAATTTGACTAGAACTCTTATGTCTTGCCTTTCCTGGGAAACATACCTGATGATATGGCTTGTAACACCCACTATGCCCCAAAGTACATCAAAATTATTTGAATTAGAAGAACATTTTAAGTATTTTTTTTATTTAAAAAAATGTATTTATAGAAAGAAGTTTTGAAGCAACCAGGGGAAGTATCGGCAGCTCATATTGCTTTCATAATCTCTTGGACTCCCCCGATACACACCTTGTAAAAAGATTTCTCATGCTTAATACTTTGGGTTTTGTTAGATAGTCTAAGTTTCACAGAAATCTTTGTCAAGCAAATGAACCTTTAAGTTATATTTATTTGTATACACATAGACTTATCTGTATAATATATAATTATAAGTAATTATAAAATAATGTTTCCTGACAGCCTTTTCTCGTACACAATCCAAATAAATCTTACCTGAAAGTCTCTCCTAATAACTACCTTTCATAATAAAAAAAAAACCATGAAGACAAGAAACAAGCTGTGAAAGATGAGAAACAGACAACAGCCCACCCAACTGCCATACCTGTGAGTCACAGCAATAACCAGCCCTGCAACCCTTAAAGATGCAATAGTAGCCCTTAAATCTTGACTTTAATTAACAGCCATTTAAATGAAATTAAGGCTCAATCATGCAAGTACATGTGCTTAATCCTGCATCTGTATGGTGCTCACCCTTTACCAAAGAAGCTACTCTTTGTAGAAGATGTGGACCATCACAAAAACAAAAACCGAAACAAAAATAGCTGTCAAAAATTAAGAGAACAACAAATTTTCAGGGCTTAGATACAATGAATTCTCCACAATACATCTTAAAAGTAGGCTCAAGGCACAATTGGGAGGATGTTATGGAATGATTCTAGTTAAAAGTCAGAGGGTCAGGAAGTCTACTGTTAGATTATGTCTTCTAGAAATGATAAGCAAGATACACCATGATATCAAAACAATAGGGCTGCTTTGAAAAGGCCTGAACACTTACCACAGTAACCAATATGCTACTGCGTGAGAAAGAAATCTCAAGAGTTTCAGCTCATAGTCAAAGAGCTATAGGTATCTAATGACAAATCATAGAGAGAGAAACAGTCTTCTCTGAAGATGAGATCCCTCTTTCTTGTCAATACCAAGTGGTCAGCCCTGAAATCACGTACATACAGGTAACACTAAAAGGACAAAGCAGGTTGTATTTATATATTTATACACTTATATAAATATAAGTAACAACAATAATATTTTAAGAAATCAATGAATTTGAGAAGGAATAAACAGGGTAACATGGGAGGAGTTGATGGAGTAGAAAAATGTAGAATAAATAAAATAATATGATTATATGTTAATAAAAATAAAGAACTATACAGGTTACAGATTCCAAAAGTCAAACTAGGGATTGTCAGAGAGTGTGACTGCTTGATTGAAGCACTGTCAGTCCCTAGTAATACAATCTCTAATAAATATGCATCTTCATTATTCCACAAAACTTTCCTAGTAAAGAAAGTTTCCTGCTTTGTCTTTACTTTTTACCTTTTCTGTAATTTATTCATCAACATAACTGTGAGGATTTTATTAATTAATGCCTTTATTGGCAAACTGCTTAGGTCATGTTGTCTACAATTAACAATCTGTTTAATGTCTTTAACAAAGTAATGCTTCTTGTAGATCTTTTCTTATGAAAGAATTTTAAAAATAGAAAGTGGAAAATAAAAAACAAACCAGCCTGTTCTGTCTTCCTTTCCATGCCTTTAGAACTAATTCTATTGGATAGTTTATATATTTACATTTCTTTTTTTATTGAAAAACTTTATTTTAAAAAACAAAGATAAATGTACAAATTTTAAGCATTTTTGCATAAAAGTACACGAATACATTTTTGTCATTGCTTGGCTTTTTTTTAAAGGTTTGATAGTGTGCATTAAGATCTTACTAGTTACAATGAGCATAAAGTACATGTAAAACAGGATGTAACCTGGAATTAGTCAAAGTTTTCTTGGTGTGTAAGGTGTAAACATAATGTTTTTTTTTTCTTTTCTTTCTTTTTTTTTTTCTTTTCTTGAACTTTACACAGTCTGTGAGTTGTTTCTGGGGTGTTCAGAGCTTTCTGGGGTTAGAATGTTATTTCCTTTCCAGTCCCCTACCCTTCATACCACTTCTCCCTGTTTATATGAGAATGCTCCCACTTCTCCCACCCACTCCCACCTCAACACGCTGGCATTCCTCTACACTGGTGAAATGAGCCTTCACAGGACCAAGGGTATCTCCTGTTGTTGCCAGACAACTCCAGCCTCTGCTGCATATGTGGCTGGAGCCATGGGTTCCGGAGTGTGTACTCTTTGCTTTGTGGTTTAATCTTTGGGAGTTCTAGAGGGTCTGATTGGTTGATACTGTTTTACTTCCTATGAGGTTACAAGTCCCTTCAGCTCCACAGTTCTTTCTCTAACTCCTTCACTGGGGTCCCCACTCTCAGTCCAATGTTTAGCTGCAAGCATCTTAGTCTGTATCAGTATGACTCTTGCAGAGCCTCTTAGGAGACATCCATATCATGATCCTGTCAGCAAGCACATCTTAGCATCACCAATAGTGACTGGGTTTGGTGGCTGCACATGAAATAGATCCCAAGGTGGGGCAGGCAGTCTCTGGATGAGCAAAATGAGTCAGTCCTTCTTAGAATTAATTCTTTTTTCTTTTTTTTAAAGACTGCAACTTTCTTTTTTTTTCTCTCTCTTACAACTTTATTTTTTAAAAAAGAGGGATACATATACAAATTTTTAAAGGCATTTTTGCATAACACTACATGCATATTTTTTTCAGTACCTAATTCTTTTAGAGGCTGGATAGCATGCTTTGAAATCCCACTAGTTACCATAAGCATAAAGTACATGTAAGACAGAATGTAACATGGAAAGATTTTTCTTGCTGAGTATAGATTAAGCATAATGATCTTTGAATACCAAAAATTGCCACAAGGCTATGTTCTTAGCTCTTGGATTATTAATGATTTAAGGTACAGATGTACCACACTCTGAGAGGGTGCTTTACATTTATTTTTTTCCTAAGAAGGACTGAGACTTTCATTTTTTGGCCTTTGTTTTTCTTGAGCTTCATATGGCCTGTGAGTTGTTTCTGGGTTGTTCAGAGGTTTCTGGGGTTAGTATCCAATTATCAGTGACTGCATATTATGTCTGTTCTTTTGTGACTGGATTACCTTACTCAGGATGATATTCTCTCGATGCATCTATTTTCTTGGGAATTTCATAAAGTCATTGTTTCTGATAGCTGAGTAGTACTCCATTGTGTAAATATACCACAATTTTTGTATCCATTCATCTACTGATGGACATCTGGGTTATATACAGCTTCTGGCTATTATAAATAGAACTTCTAGAAATATTGTAGTACATGTGCCCTTATTGTATGGTGGAGCATCTCTGGGTATATTTTTAGAAGTGGAATAACTGGATCTTCAAGTAGAACTCTGTCCAATTTTCTGAGTAACCGCCAGACTGATTTCCAGAGTGGTTGTCTCCAACAGTGGAGAAGTGTTCCTCTTTCTCTACATCCTCGCCAGCATCTGCTGTCTTCTGAGTTTTTGATCTTAACCACTCTGATTGGTGTGAGGTGGAATCTCAGGGTATTTTTGATTTGCATATCCCTGATGGCTAATTAATTCTTAAAATGCCCTCAATAGCAATTTCAAATGTTACACCCTTGGATAGCTTCTTCTGTTATACTCTGAAAATGACCACACTATATCATTTATTCAGCCTGTTTTTAAACCAAAACACAAATTCTCTCTCTCTCTCTCTCTCTCTCTCTCTCTCTCTCTCTCTCTCTCTCTCTCTCTCTCTCTCTCTCTCTCTCTGTCTCCTGTGTGTGTGTGTGTGTGTGTGTGTAAATACCACAGACGACAAACCATGACATTTAAGACAATCCATGCTTATTGCTCTTTCCGCATTAGCATTATTATATCAACCAACACAGAATGCTGAAATCTGATTGCCAAGCTTTTTACTCAAAGGCCACTCTTCTTTCTGTGTTTCTTGGAGTCTGTGTTATGTGTCATTACCTTTCATCATTTATTCTTTGATTTAATTTTATTCTTTCACTTTGTCACTTTATTTCGAACTCACTGAAGCCCCTCCTTGTCACTCCTTCCCACAGACCCTCCCCCGACTTTTCCTTGTTTTTATTCTCAGTAGTTTCTGAACTTTACTATATTTCTGTTTGGTATTTTTTGTTTGTTTGTTTTGGGTTTTTTTGTTTGTTTGCTTTTGCTTTTAAATCAAATAAACTTAGCTCTTTGAATTGATGTTTATTTTCTGAATTAAGATGTTATCTCAACCCATGCAGGCAGAAGTACGGTAACACCTCCAGGGAAGGTTAGTTAGTTTGTTTTAAAATTTTTGTGTCTGAGTAATATATGAATGTTGTATACTTAAGTACATTTTGCAGGTTTTCTTCAGCCAGACATTGGCATATTTGTATTTCAGTGAGCAATTGTCTTTTGGTTGCTGCTTTATTTTTTTTTTTCAACATATTGCTTTAAATACTTAGAAAGCGTTATTGGGTTTATAGTTGAGATAATAAAAAAAAAATCACAGTTGACTCCTTTCTTTTATAGAAAATACTGCAGGCCCTTTTTGTTTTACATCGAAATGACACACATCTAAACAGTTACTGATTTAGTTTTAATTCGGAATTACTTTGTGATTCCCTATTTTTTTTTGTTTTGTTTGTTTTGTTTTGGTAAAATCAGAAAGTAAAATACACTTTTTCAACTCTTCACCAGCAAAACTATCATTTTTTTAAGTCATAGCCTTCATTTTCTTTACATTGAACTTCTAGGAAAAGCTGGGGTCCTTCAACCTTATGTCTGAAGTCACACTGACATGAGATGGTACACAGAGAAGCATAACTGTGCTTAAAATATTATGTCTCTGGAAACATCAGAAATGGAAGCAAAACAATGAGGTCAGCAGCCTGTCTCCCAGAAAAAAACTGGGGAAAAGGACTGATGTTCAGCTCCAGTGTTCTAGCGTCTGACAGAAGCAATATATTTGAAGTCACTAACAGTCTTAATATTCAAAACACACATAGAGGGAAAGCAGTATGTCAGTACAAAGAGAAAGGAAGTGAATAACAGGAAGAAAACACTCAAACACAAAGCAGAAAGCATCTGAGGCCTTCTAGATGCACGATAACCCGATTCTATCCCCAGTGGGAGATACAAAATAACTTGGCATCAGTAAGAACAATGCGCCACTGTGTCATTACTGTTAACCATATAGTTCCCAATACTTCTCTATATCAAGTGTTAAGATTCGTACCATATTTTGAAATTACAGTTTTTTTCCACACATATAGGTAAGTTTTATATATACATGTGTGTGTGTGTGTGTGTGTGTGCGTGTGTGTGTAATTCATATATTTGATTATACATATGTGGGAAGGATACAACTAATGCACTCAGTCCTTCCTTCATTATATATGTGCCTGTATAGATGTATAAGATAGAGATAAATCTATAAAGATAGATTTTTGCAATCATGTAATTGTATAGGGATTATCACATAAATGAAAGTTCCCACAGAGGTCAGAAGAGGATGTTTGATCCTCTGGAACTGATATTACAGAAACCATGAGCCACTGAACATGAGTTCTGAGAAACAAACTGGTATGATGAATAAGCAGTGTGTGTTTGGAAGGGCAGCATCATCTCTTCAGCAGTATAAGACTTAACTGATATGTCACTTCATTACTTTGTAGTAGAGTGGATTCAATCATGGTCCAAGTGTGTATTGGATCAGGATTATACCTCTGAGCTATTTTCCCCAACTCTGGAAAATATTTTTCTGTGGGCAAGAACAGAGATATACAAATTGCCTTCAGTTTCCAAATAAAACTTTAATAATAATTTCTAGAATTTGTAAAATAAAACCTAAAGTCAAATATTTACATTTTAAACAAAAAGTGATATTTGTTTACAAAGCAACATCAAAGCATTGGCCATGAAAAAGAGAGAGTCTGACAGCTACCAACTGCCTTGCCTTCCTGCAGAGGCATGGCTTTCAGATTCTTTGATGTTGATCTTGCAGAGGTAACTAGACCTTAGGGACAACTGCTGGAAATATATACATGATACAGGTTCAGAAAAGCTATTGCCTTAACTGCATTTATATTTTTCTTCAGGCAGCTACAAATAAGTTTTGCGTATCTTAGTCCTTAACATTCTTATTTTAAATGAACTAAAAATTATTTTACATTGAAAATACTTTTCAGACACTATATTCTTATTATGGTTTTCCCTCCCTCAACTACTCCCAGCTCCTCCCTACTTCCATACCTGCACAAATACAAATTCTTCTTATCTTCTTTCCTTCAAGATACAAGCATGCATCTTAAAAATAATATTAAAGAAATAAAATTAAATAAAATAAGAACAAACACACCAGAAGAGGAAAAAATAAAGAGAAGAAAAAGAGTCAAAGAAAAAGACAAGGGAACACATGTAGATGTAAATTCACCCACAAAGAAAAGCACCATAAAAACACAAGCTTACAAATTATAACATCTACTCAAAAGACCAAGTTGAGTATGTTTGTGTGAGTAGGAGCCATGACAAAGCATTATAAGACAAAGAACCACCAAAAATGCTTCTGGGTGTAGAGCCTGGACTTAAGACTGCTTTGCATACTCAGTGAGTATCCAAAGGTATAAAGCAGGTTTTAAATCCAACCAAGTATTGTTTGGTTAGTCCCAAAAGTTTTGTGCCACAATGACACTAGGACATCTTAGAATCAGGTCACCATCATAGACTGAAGAGTCTGTAGCTTCGTGGTTGTTCATGTTTTCTCTTTTTAGTGTGCAGAGTACCTTCCAGTACTTAGGGACATTAGTCCACTGGTAAGAAGGCTCTAGGTAGGCAACATCTTGCCTTTTCATATTTAATGAGCTATTTAGATCTTGTATTTAACAGTTTGTAGAGAGTAACCAAAAACAGCCTTGGAAACAGCCTAGGTTTCTTGGAGGATCCCATAGGTCCTTTTGGCTGACAAACAAATTAGATGTAATAGAGAATTTTTTAATGAAAAATATTTAATTGGAGTTCCATATTTTCCATTAAAAATTCCATTTATACGCACACGTGTGTGTGTGTGTGTGTGTGTGTGTGTGTGTGTGTGTGTGTGTGTGTGTGTGTGTTAGGAAGCTTGTACTGGTTAGGTTTCCATTAACCCCTCCCCCAAAATTGACCTGAGTTTTCTCCTTCCCTCTTTGTACTTCCTCAGGCACATTCTGTCTCCTCCCTCTCTCCATTTCATCCTGCTGTTCTAGTCTCCTCCACATCTGCCCATTAAGATCGATTGTACTTCCGCTTGATCGGGTGTTCCAAGCAATAGATGGGTGTTCTGCTTGTTCTACATCCTTACCAGCATGAGTTATCATTGCTTTTATTGATGTTGGCCAAGTTAACTGATAAACAATAGAGCACCAAAGTAATTTTGAGTTGCATTTTGTTGATGACTAAGAATATTGAAGGGTTTTTTTTGGGGGGGGGTACTTATTTATGTTATTTTTTTTACTTATTTTTTCTCTCATGTATTACATTCAAACCACAATTCCCAACATCCACTCCTCCCACATCACAAGACACATTTCTCCTCTTCCCCACATGCACTCTTCATCTGTTTATTTGAAGAAAAGAGAAGGCCTCTCAGAGATATCATTCAAACACCAAACATGACATAGCAAGTTACTAGAAACCTTGGCATATCCCCTCATATCATGGCTAGACTGAGGCAACCCATTAAGATGAAAAAGATCCCAAGAACAGGCAAATGAGTCAGCGACAATGCCTACTTCCACTATTAGGAGTCCTGTAAGAACACAAATCTACACAACCATACTTAATATATGCAGATAGTCTATCTGAGACTCATCCAAACTCCTTGATTGTTTATTCAGTTTCTATGGACCCCTATGAGCTCTGGTTAATTGACTCTCTGTACTGTGTTTTTGTAGTGTTCTTGAACCTTCTGGCTACTACAAAACTTCCTCCCCTGTAAAAAGATTTTATTACTTTAACAAGCCTGTATAAATGACACATAATTCAGGTATTTCATTTATAAGCCAGAAGCCTAGATTGGGAAGTTCTAGGTCTATACTAACTTATATGTCAGCTATAATGTCAGTAAACATGCCCAAAAAAAGTCAATGAAATAATTTTAAAGTTATTTTGTTATACTCATAGACTAGAGCTTAACTCAAACCAAAGCATCATCAAAGAATCTTCATCCAGCAACTGACTGGAGCAGACTCATAATTGCCAGAGCTCTGCATAATCTTTTAGTGTGCTCTCTGCATCTACTCCAACCAGTTCTATTTGTGGTCATTGTACTATTTAGTCTCTGGTACCTGGCAATACAGGCAACGTCAGGCATGGGCTCTATATTGTGGAATGAGCCTAGAGTTGGACCAATCATTGGTTGTCTAGTTCACAGACCCTTTACCACATCACATCTTGTAAGAAGAAAAAATTATATTTCAAGAAAGTTTGTGGCTTCATTGGTGTCCAAGCCTCACCAAAGGAAGCCTTGCTGGTTTACAAAAGATGGCAAGTTCAGGCTTCATATCCCCATTTCTAAGAGTTTTCAGTAGCACCAACCTTATCCACACCAGAGAGTTTCATTTGTCCTAGGTTTGCACATCACCCCCACCATGACCTTCAATTTTAGACTTTTTTCTCTCTATTCCCCTGCCCTCACACCCGATTCCTCCTGCTCCTATTTCTACCTGCCTTAGCACAGCTGTGAACTCTATTCTATTTCCCCTTCCTAGGGAGATCTATGAGTGGTCCCTTGTGTTGCAGTAAATATTAAATAAAAATTAAATCTTAGTTCAACACATAAACACATGCACAAACTCTGTCACTCTGTCTAAGCCACCCCAGTGGTCTCAGTCTCTCCACATGACTGCCCTTGTCCTTGGTGGAATTACTGCCCCAGCATCTTCTTTACTTCATCAGCCAACACAAACATGATTCTAAGGCCTGATAGCTTTTTATACAGGTTTATATATTCAATTCTCAATCCACAAACCCCCTATACAATAACATTACATCCAATGGACATAGATACAAACTGTCCTTCCATATAAGATGAAAGGCCTATAAAATCCTTAAAATATTTATAGCTACCTATCGCCAATTAAGTCCACCTGGATCCAACTCATTCTTCTTGAGCTCCAATTTGATCTATTTCCTTCTCTCTCTTCCTCTCCCAATTTCCTCCCTTTTCTCTGCCTACCTCTCCCAGTCCAGTCATGTAACACCTTAACATAAATCTACACCACTGAGCCCTCCTTGTTAACTTATTCTGTTTGGGTCATTGGATTATAGAATCTTTATCCTTTACTTCAGAGTTATGATCAACTTATAATGCATACATACCATCTCTGTCTTTCTGGGACTGGGTTATCTCAATCAGGATGATTTTTGTAGTGCCATTCATTTGCAGGCAAATTTGACAATGGTATTTTGAATTGCTGAGTAATACTCAATTGTGTAGTTCTTCAAATGCTCCTCGGCAATTTAATTTTCTTTTTCTTTGAGAGTTGTTTGTTTCAATTTATGCCACCTTTTTAGTTGAGTTATTTTCTTTCTTTATGTCCAGCTTTTTGGGTTTTTAAATAATATTTCTCTGTGTGATAGTGTGAGATAAAAAATATTTTTCTGTTCTCTAGCCTGCTGCTTTAACCAAATGAAGCTTTTTCATTTAATGAGATCTTATTGTTGAGTGTTGTTTTGATGCAAAGAATGATGTTTTATACACTAAGTCTTTTCTTCTGCCAATTAGGTCAAGCATATTCCATACTTTCTCTTCTATAAACTCAGTGTGTTTTCCTTTATGTTGAGGTCTTCTATCCATTTGAAGTTGTTTGAATAAGTGAAAAGCGTTGGTCTAGTTGCGTCATTTCACGTGCAGACATCTAATTTTTCCAGCACCATTTAATTTGCTGTCTTTTACTAATGTGTATTTCTGGCTTATTTATTTAAAAAGTTCTAGATGTCAGTTTGGTATAGGCTTATGTATGGGTCTTTAATTTACTCCATTGACCATATTTTCAGAATTTATGGCAACACAGTGCCCTTTTATTGATGTATTTTTTTATTATAGTATAAGATCAGGGACGGTGATACTTCAAACAGTAATTTTATTATTCAGGAGTCTTTTAGTGCTAGTTTTTTATTTTTATATGAATTTTTAAATTGCCTTTTCCAGTTCCACAAATAATTGTGTTGCAGGTTTGATTGGGATGGCATTGAATCTGTAAATTGCTTTTTGTAAAATGGACATTTTTAGTCTTTTTATCCCTCTGTTCCAAAAGAATGATTTTTAAAAATATTCTGTTATCTTCTTTAATTTCTTTCTTTAATGTCTTACATTTCTTTATTATACCAGTTTTTCTCCTGATTGCTTAGAGTTGCCCTCAATATATTTTGAGCCTATTGTTGATGCCGAATTTCTTTCTCTGTGTGTCATTTTTATTGCTATTATTTTTGTGTAATAATTTTGCATCTTGCTACTTTGTTGGAAGTTTAAGTCATCTCTAGGTGTTTCTTAATGAAATTATAAAGATACATATAGTTCTATTCAATGCTGGATGGAGCCATATACTTAATAATGAGTTGGGTACCTTAAGTAAATAGATATTTCATAAACACTTTTGTAAGTCTGAGTTATTCAGGTTGAGAGAGAATATTAGCTTCATTTTATTACTCAGCTATCTTTTATCTAAAAGAACAAAAAGTAGTTTTAAAGACACTACCCGTAAATCTAAATTTTTCATTTTAAGTAAAATAACTTCTACAAAACAAGGTTTGTAGATGAACTAGCACTTTTATCCGTGTTGTATCAAATAAGCAATCTGAACTGCTTAAGAACAATTCTACTATAATTGGAAATAGTGACAAAGATACCCACATCTATTCTTCCAGTGGTGACATCTCAAATGAGTCTAATATACAGGAATAATTATCAAGATCTGTAGTAGCCTAGTAGACAAGGCTATGCATTTAAATAAGACTTGAAATGCCTGGTCATTTAACAGGCATGCACTGATCTGAGAGCTCTCAACTCTGTGGGCTTCTCTGCATGTGGATTTAAATATTTGAAAGGGTAACATAGGAGATGTGTAGAGATACTCAGGATCATAACTACAAGAAATATTCTTTATCTGAATTGCAATTTGTATTTTGATTCAAACTTGACAACGTTTCCAATATCATTTGAACTTTAACCACGAAAGGACAGCTAGTGTACCTGAGGTTATGTGGAGGACATCAGTAACTACAGAAAAATAAAGTTTCATACTTTCTATTCAAGATACTTTGTAGTTTGTATCATACAAAACAATAAAACATAAAGTTCCAATATTTGTATTTTTTCAAAAAATGAAATGAAATCAATTTTAATTACCATATTTATCAAAAGATTGTCACATTATATGTAAACAATGTGGAAGAAATTGATATTCTATTTTGCATTTCTCATATTATATTGTTAAGAATTTGTGATATATTTTATACTTACAGTATAACTCAATCGAGAAGCTGAGTTCCCATGAGAAATAACATATCTATGTTAAAACATAAATGTTTCATAACATTTATGGCTACAGTGATAGACTCACATAGTTAAATTGTTCTCAGATGTTTAAAATTTGCCTCAGTACCTAAATTGGCTACCAGTTCTTTAAATGTCATTTAAAATGAATGACATTTAAATTGATTTTTCTCTTTCTTCAGCATGCAATATTCATTTTAGTCTTATCTCTAAAACCCAATAATTCTATATATTGTCTACCCTGTTTGAAGGTGAATGGTGTTTTGAGGAATTTTGCATGAGAAGATGTAGCATTCTTCATCTTTGGGAATAAAATTAAGAATTTAGTGATGGCCTCATGGCATCTGGGGTGTCATGAATGTATAATAATTAGAAGACACAGAATGAGGCCAAGTTCTAAAAGTCACTTGAAGAGGTAGCTTTATTTTTATCAGGAAAAGAGTTGATCATGGGAGAAGGAAAAACTGTAGTGGTATTTATCAAATTGGTATTTTTCATAAATTTTAGACATTTGTTTACGATGTAGCAGCCAGTACTACCTTGGTCTTGGTGGAAATTGCCGAGAGATTGACTCAGTAGAGATTTGGACCTAGGGTTGCATTTTATCAGTGAGAGATCAATATATCAGGAATTTATTTGAGATTCCTGAGCAGGAACATTGCAAACCTAGTGGGCTGTTAAAGATAAGAAGATGCATTTAGTCTTAAAGAGGGTCTCTACCTTCATTTCTTTTTCAGAACCAATTGTAACTGTGTCTTGAGATATTTAAGAAATAATGAGCAACAAAATTTTATTACTGGACCCTAGAGAAAGGCAGATGCTGATCCTTCTATTAGAAGAAAAGATTAACGTTCCTTGTATCGATCAACTTGAGCCAAACCCTTTTCAGTGGAAATAAACTGACTTACAGTCTTAAAGAAAATGAGATTCTTTAGTACAATACTGGATTGAGTACCATGTGCTTACTATTAGCAATGTAGGTCTGTATTAACTATACTGGTAAATCCTAAGCCCTACAGCATCAGCAATAGATAAATAACCATATATTCCTGTATCTCTGCCTTATAAGCAATCCTCTGTTGAGGACCACCATGGAAAGGTTTGTGCATGCCATTGTACATACATAGTTTCTATTAAGTTTAGAAGAACAGATGATTGGAAAGTAACAGGAAGACATTATTTAATAATTGTAAAACACTACATTCTTTAGTGAAGATAATGTTCCTCATTAAAAATAAAAAACATTCAATTATCATTCTATTGAAAAGTATCAGTGCCATAAATAACATGACCTTAGAGGACAGCATTGTAATTTAAAGTCCTAAAATAGAAATTTAAGTATTAATAGTACTAAGTAGATCAGATCTGCTGTGGGGGAAACTGGTATGCCAACAATAATTTACTCATGATGCCAACTTTGGAATAAAAGTTAGAATTACAAACTACAGAAAGGTGTCACCTACAATATGGACTATCCCTAGGCTGCGAGAAATAAACCACCAGTGGCATGGTATATTATATTAATTATCAATCTAGACAGAAATATAATACAAAAATTTTCTATTCTAAACATTTACACTTACATAAAACAGAAAATGGATTTGATCTTTTGAAATGTGTATCTTAAAAATTTTAGTATTATATTTGCTTGGGGGGTTTTACATTATTATTATTATTATTATTATTATTATTATTATTATTATTATTTATGTATTTCATCAGCTCTATCCTAAGCATTGTTACCTATATATTGCAAACATATTATATCACAGAAGATAGAAACAAAATCCAATACACTTCAAGATTTTGAACATTTTTTCCAACAAAAATGCAAATTGCATCCTAATGTGGTTATATAAATAACTATTTGTCTTCATATCAAGACATAGTTGTAAAACCATAAATCCTCACTGTAATGAGCAGAACTCTACTGCGTGTACTGTAATGTGGAATCAAAATGTAAGTAGTGAGTATTGGGATGAAACTTCAATCAACTATGATTTTACTTTGAACAGTCCACTTCTGCTTGCTGAGGTTTGACTGACACTGTTAGAATCCATGGCAGTCCACCTACACTGATTTTACATAGTGTTTCCCACAGTATAATCTTAACCTATAAATCATTATTCAAAGTACAAATCATTAAATTACAATTTTTGGTATTGTTGGAAAGCTGAGGACCCAGGTGGAAAGGAATGTGTTCCTGTGTGAAATAGCCAAAGGTGTGTGTGTGTGTGTGTGTGTGTGTGTGTGTGTGTGTGTGTGTGTGTGTGTAGTCAAATAGAGAAGCTTGTGAGCATCTCCAGCCAATTTCCACAAAAGGTAGCTTTTGCTCACAATCCACAGGGAAGTGCTGGGGTCATAACCCATTTCAGAACTGTTAGAAACAGGTAATAAGCTGCAGTACATATATTCTCACGTCTTTCAAAAGTTACTTAAATTGTCAGTATTAAGCATGTTTGTGCATTTGAAAATAAATCAGTTTCAAGGGCCAGAGAGCTGGTTTAGTCAGTAGTAAAAAGTTTAGTCATGAGGAAGTCAATTGTTCAGCATCCATGAAAACGTTCAGCCTGGTGTTGTGGATCTGAAACTGCATTGCTTGACAGAGAGACAAGGAATTTCTGGAAATTTTCAGGCTGGACTATACCAGATACTTCCAAGTTCACCCACAGACCATTCAGCAGGAAAATATGGTGGAAAGCAACTTAAAAGGACATGTGATGGGGTCTACATACATGCACACGTGTATACATTCACATGGATAGGATATAAATGTCAGACACAGAAAGGTAAATTTCCAGAAAAAAATGAGTAACATTGAAATCATATTTTAAGACGATGAATAAAAACACTCTAATAACAAATCCTGTTAAATGTACAAGAGTAAAATCTAAGACATCTGCTTGCTTTGAAAATGCTCTGTTCTGATTAAAAGCAGGATTTATCAGGCCACATAAATCCAAACCATTGTCTAGTACTAAGTCAATATGCATTTGGTCAAAAATTAAAGTAAGGAGTTTCATTTGTTAATGGTTAAATGAAAAGCATTATATTAGAAGACCAGCGTAGGAAGAATGTCCAAATTTGGAAAACTGAGATGCATATGTCTTTTTGTATTTTACTTTTTAAAATTTATTCATTTTTATATTTAATCCTTTTTTACCAGTCCAGACTTCATCATCCTCCCAGTAGAAAATGGGCATACACAGAACGATCCCAAACTTTTTGGTTACTAGGTTGATATAGGCTTTGAAGTTAAAGCACATCCCTGTGAGACCATGCTAACATTCACAGCCATAGAAAGGAAACAAGGAACACATTTTGTTAAAAAAGATAATTAGTTTAGATAAAATGTGGTGGATTTAATGTATTAGATTGGTGTTCTAAGATTAAAAAAAAAAAACAAGTGTCTACATAGTTGGTTAAAGAAAATCTGTTTATTACCTTTTTGATGTGCATCCTGACCCTTGACAGGTAAGTCCCCGGCTCTGTTTGCCACAGCATTAGAGAAGTTTCCTCACATCAGCTTTTCTCTTCCATTGAGATTTTCTCGTGTTTGCTTCCACTTGTACATTTTGTAATGAGTCCCTCCAAAATAATCTCTCTATTTTAGTTTAAGTAAACACCGACCCTCGAGTACATGGATGGTTGGATGTGCCTATTCAATAATTTGGGAGGGGAATGAAATTATAAGCATACACCTAAGAGTTACACTTCTAGAAGTGATATGAAGAGAGGTATCGATTCAAGGAAGGTTATATGGAGAAAAGTCAAACAGATTCTGGCAAGGTAAAGTCCTCATGAAAATATCTATATTCCATTCATAGACATTCATACATGGTTTGATGTGGAGGGAATAAAATAAGAGATTATGACGAATGAAGTCATTGTGATTTCAAAGAAGGATAGATTTGTAAAAGTTGGAAACAATTAACAGTAATGGGAAGAGAAATAGAGAAACCTGTGAGACTCAGACAAGCCTTTCCTAGTGCATGCAAACTGAAAGTCTTACTTTGTGATTTTCTGTGAAAAATCATTAAATTTGAAGGAAAAAGGTTATGCCCTCTGTTGAAAGCAAAGTTGAGTTTTTAAATACCCAATGTTTGTCACCTCAAAAGAAGAGAAATGAGTGAGACTTCATGATTCATTTGGAAATAATATTAATGAAATATACATGCAACACACACACAATCACTCACCACACACACACACACACACACACAGACAAACAAGGTATTTAGGAAAATGGAAACCACTCTGCAACAACTTACAAAGAAATGAATCATCAGGTGAGAATAATCAAAGCCTTTTTTAGAGTTGAATGTAAGATAGAAACATCCACTGTACGGAAAGAAACACTGTTAGAAGACCAAGTAGGTTTGAGAAAACAGGCTCCGGAAGCAAAAAACAATCCTGTATGTGTAGTAGTGACTCTGTTTTGCACATGTCAGTCTTGACCTTTGGGCCAACGAAGGACAACTGTGGTGCTTTGTATCTTTGAATCCATGGTCAATCATCAAGTTTCAAAAAGTTCAATCCCCGCAAACAAAAAGCAGATAACAGGAGATAGTTTGTACTTAAGAGAAGAGCTGTAAGTAGCAAGCATTGGTCTAGAAGGAGCATGGAAAATTACATTGTCTGGGGGTATGGTTTTAGAGATATAATCATGAAATATTAAATGAATTGTAGCATTGTCAGTGAATTACTCTGTGTCTTTGAATTCATCATACAATATTCTGATGGGTGTTAAAATGTATGCTCCCAATGAAAGCCTTGCTATAGTTTTTAATGTAAGCTACACATTGTAAAAAGATCCTAGATTAAAAGGGAACACCTTTTAATTATTTAATTAAATAATGGGCTCCTTCATCCTATTTTCTTCAGCTACACTTAGAGCCCCCTTTAATATAAAAAATGCATTGCTCCTAGAATGAGAAGTGGGTGGCAAGAAAATTTCATGTTTTGAAGCTGCAATGAGGAATTGAGGAATTGGTCTTTTAATTTGTAGATAAAAAATCCACCTATGAACTTCAGCATTGTTCAGCTATACCTAAGATAAATATAGAGAAGTAGCATCTGCCTTTTAACCGCACTTGCTGATTCCATATGCTTGGCCATGGTATTAAACGGGACAATGCCTCAGGAAGAGTCGAGAAGGAACAGATACGAAGTACAATGGATCCATTATTTGGAGAAAAGAAAGGTGTGCTTTTAGCCAAAAAAGCAAACTTTCGAGACAATAATACTGTTTGGACTAAGTAGACAGTGTTTTTGCTTCAAGTTTATTCATCTAGCTCATGTATAATAAAATTTTTTTTGTCTTCTTTATGTGTTTGTTTTATTGGTTGGTTAGTTTACTTCTTTCTGACTTTGGGAACTTTGAATGAGTTTATGTTTTCTGCAGCATGGTGGTGTGGTTCAGGCATGGACCTTTCTTTCCTGTTCTCTTACTGCATATAAGCTGATTCAAAGTCCCAGTGGTCATGCGTTAAATTTTAAGTGTATAGCCCAAAATGGTCAATGAAGTAGTATAATTATTTATGATGTGATTGCTTCACTTGGGAAACATTTTACTAATGTATTTGCAGTAAAATGTAGGCACCATAGAGTTCACATAGGCATTGATGTGTATGTGCTCAGGACTTAGTCTATTTTAATCTTCACTTCTCACTATGGCTATAGAACATTTCCCTTGACAAAGTACAAACTCCAGATTTTCTCTGTTGCTGCTGTTTTGTTGTTGTTGTCTGCAAAAGAGGTAGGACTGTTTATCTCCCCTGAGTAGTCCCACATGACCATTCTTTCCTAGGTATATCAATTGTTCTAAAAACTTAGGTCTGTAGAAAAACATTTCTTATTAAGCTTTAATTTTGTTTTATGGAATGAGAGAGAGAGAGAGGTGTGATTCTGACTATTAATATTGAAAGTTAATGTCTTTGCAGTAGGATAGGTTAGTGGAAATTTTCAAAGAAGAACATCAGAATACAATGCTGGAGACAAAAGTCACAATAAAACTCTCGACTCCTACTTCAGTTCTGTCCTGAAACCTGACAGCAGTGCTCTTAAATGAAGAAACAAGACAGACAAATATAAAGTCAAATTTTAGAAAAATTTAAATAATCTTAAGTTATAATGTACTACTGATAATATTTCAGCATTTTCTACTATTATCATATGCAAAATTAGGTTAGAATCTTGCAGTATAAGTATATATCATAATTTTAAATCACCTCCTTGTAATTTTAAAAGCATATCCTATTGCCATATATATATATAAACATATATATATATGTTTACGATAAACATATATATATATATATATATATATATATATATATATGTTTACGATACCCTATTATTGGTTTTCAATGCTGCTTATATATTTAGATAAATTCAGTCTGTCATGGTTATATTTTGTCAACTTGACACATCCTAAACATACTTGGGAAAAAGTCTTTATTGAGGAATTACCTCCATCAGGTTAGCATGTTTATAGAAACATTTTTCTTTCTGGTTTTTATTATTCTTGTTGTTGTTTGTTAGTGTGTGTGTGTGTGTGTGTGTGTGTGTGTGTGTGTGAGACAGAGAGAGAGAGAGAGAGAGAGAGAGAGAGAGAGAGAGAGAGAGAGAGAGAGAGAGAGAGAGAATGAGAGAGGGAAGTGCCATACCTAGGGAGATATGCCTCATATATATAAGAAATTTGACTATAATATCCATGGGAGGTCATCTAGCAAGCCCTACTCTTCCTTGGTCTGTACTTCAGTTCCTGTCTCCAGATTTCTGCTATGGCTTCCCACCAAGACAGACTGTGTCCTGTGAGCCAAATAAGCCCTTTCCTTTCCTTCTTGAGCTACTTTCGATCATAGTGTTTATCACCGCTATAGAAAGTACACTAGAACAATTTTAATAACCTGGTAATATTTTACAGCGGTTCCTTATTATTAGTTATGATCTATTGTTAGATATTTTGCTTAGTTTCATGTTTGTCATTTTTATGTTGCTGTAATAAACATTCTTTATGAAAGTCTTGCCCAGTTGGGAAGATGAGGGTACTTGAAAATAAAATTACTGAGACAAAGAAGAGCACATAAAGTATTTGATGAATAATGAATGCCAAAAAGTCCATAAATGATATGACAATTTACATTTGTGATACCTTGCTATTTTTCACTGTAATATAGTAACCAAATTATAATGATAAGAGTTTCCTCATTCAACCCAAAGCTTGGAAACTAACAAATCTTCTTTCTCTTATTTCCACACAGTCCCGTTTTCCTTCTTCCTCTTCCTTCACATCATTGTTTTTGTCTCCCTTATGCCCTTCTTTTTAGAAACTAATTGCAGCAAAAAGCTATTCTTCATTACAAACATTCTTCCAAAAGTCAGTAATAGTGTCTTAACTTCAAAGTAATTAATCTTTTTCTTTGTCTTACTTAAAAATCTCTCAGACATTAAGGTCTACACTTTCCCTCTGTTTTATTATGTATTCTATCAATCCTTGTAGCAGATGCAAAAAGCACAAGATTTGGGATTTTATGGTATTTTACAGTTGAATGGTATCAATGAGTCTAAAAGTAGCAAAATTATTTATATTGTATTGTTACTGTAGTAACCTGCGGAGCTCACTAGTTTCCATCAGAGACACTGTTTATTACTGAAGCAGCCTGCGTGCATCTCCTCCAAACTCTCAAGCACATTCTTTAATATAATTTATTCATTGAAGGATATAGTGTGTTTCCTGCTTCGGGGCTTTATTTTCATCTTCTTACAATATACAAAATTAAGCCCTAAAGGCAATAGTATTGTATATATTTCAAATACTTTTCAATGGATATTTATGATTTCTATTTTGTGCATTCTAACTGGGTCCTGTGCATTGATTGTGAGCATTGCAAAAAATATAAACCAATTGTAAAATGCTGGTGGAATGCATTTCTACTGAGACAGTTTTATCAATCCAAGTTGAAAATACAATTTAAAAAGTCTGGGATAACAGGTTTTTGCTTCTGTTGAGCTCTGTTTTATTTGTTGTTGTTTTGTCTGGTTTCCATTGTTGTAGTTCTGACAGTAGTTTTTTGAAAACTAAAATAATGTGTACTTTCAAATGTTTGATTGACTAAGATAGTTTATATTCAAGCCATATCATGTGAATGTTTGTTAAATATGTAAACCATATAGCAATTATCTCAATTAAATTAACGTGTGCATCAGCCTCCAGATCTAGGATGAAGCTCTAGCTCTTGTTCATTTTTAACACAAAACTTCTTTAAGATGAGGCTGTTGATATCTCTGGGAGGATGTTCTGAATTTTGTTTAGGGAAATAGAGGAGGAGTAGATATTGGGGAGAAGTGAGATAAAGGTAGGTACTGGAAGGAATAGAAACAAGACTGTAATGTGGATGTAGCATACGTAAAGAATATTTTTTAAAAATCTGAACTTTCTGCTTGTGCCCTTGTCAGCCCCTGACTTCTACCATTCTACCTCCTGATCCACTAAGCTTGTTTTGGAGGAGTTCCCCATATAAATATGCTAATACAATATTGATTTCCTCAATCTTACCTAGAATACTTAGAATATTTATAATTATTTTATATATTCCATTCTAAGAACATAATATGTGCAACTAAATCACTTGAAATATTATAAAAGTTTAGTTTATTATGTGTTCATCTATTTGTCTTAACGAATGACATGATTCCTTCATCTTATGACTGACATTGCGGCTGGCTGTGTATACACATACATGAAGACACACATCTACATAGACATACACAGTATCTTTATCCCTTCATTTGTATGGGACTTAAGGTTCTTTCCAGGTCTTGGCTTTTTTGTATCATGGAAATGATTATAAGGATATAGGCAGGTTTGATATATACCTAGAATCTTTACTAATGAATAGCATAGTAGTTCTTTGTTTTTAGTTTTTAAGAATTATTTTCCATACTGCATTCCATAGTGTCTATATCTGTCTATATTCGCTACTAGTAGCACACAAGTGATCACATGTGACTTTGGGAGGTTTCTCTCTCTCTCTCTCTCTCTCTCTCTCTCTCTCTCTCTCTCTCTCTCTCTCTCTTTGTGTGTGTGTGTGTGTGTGTGTGTGTGTGTGTTTGGAAAAAAGTAAATCATCAGAATAGATAGTGCAGACATATATTCATAGGAATATTTTTTGATCACTGATAGTTCAGGAAGATCCAGCCCACTGTAGTCAACACTATCCATAGGCTGCTGTGTCTGAAATATGTAAAAACAATATCTGGATTTGGTTTGTGAGAATTTCATTGAGTAATTTTTGCATCAGTATTGATAAAAATAATTGGTCTGAAGTTCTCTTTCTTTGTTGGATCTTTGTGTGATTTAGGTATAAGCATAATTGTGGCTTCATAGAATGAATTTGGTAGTATTTCTTCTGTTTCTACTCTGTGGATTATTTGGAGAGTATTGATATTAGGCCTTTGAAGGTCTGATAAAATTCCACACTAAAATTATCTGGTTCTGGGCTTTTATTTTATTTTATTTTAGATGAAAAACTTCTAATGGCTGCTTCTATTTCCGTGAGGGTTATGGAGCTGTTTAGATTGTTTATCTGATCCTGACTTTACTTTGGTACCTGGTGTCTGACTAGAAAATCATTTCATCAAGTTTTTCCAGTTTTGTTGATTATACGCTGTGTAGTAAGATCTAATTATTTATTATCTGGGTTTCTATTCTTATGTTTCCCTTTTCATTTCTGATTTTGTTAATTTGGATGCTGTATTTATTGAAGAACTTTATTTTAAAAAAACAAAGATAAATGTACAAATTTTAAGCATTTTTGCGTAAAAGTATACTAATACATTTTTGTCATTGCTTGGCTTTTTTTTTTTTAATTAGGTTCGATAGTGTGTATTAAGATCCTACTAGTTACAATGAGCATAAAGTACATGTAAAACAGAATGTAACCTGGGATTAGTCAAAGTTTTCTTGGTGTGTAAGGAGTAAGCATAATGGTTTTTTCTTTTCTTTTCTTTTCTTGAACTTCACACTCTCTGTGAGTTGTTTCTGGGGTGTTCAGAGATTTCTGGGATTAGTATCCAATTATCAGTGACTGCATATTATTTTTTTTACCCTCTGGTTAGTCTGACTGAGATCTATCTTGTGGACTTTCTCTGAGATCCAGCTCTTGGTTTTGTTTATTCTTTGTATAGTTCTATTTGCTTCTACTTAGTTGATTTCAGCCCAAAGTTTAACTATTTTCTACATCTATTCCTCTTGGGTACATTTGCTTCTTTTATTATAGAACTTTCAGATGTGTTGTTAAACTGCTAGAGAATGTTCTCTCCAGTTTCTTTATGGAAGCACTGGGGGCTATGAGATATTCTCTTAGTATTGCTTTCATTGTGTCCCATAAGTATTGCTATGTTGTGCCTTCATTGTCATTAAATTCTAAAAAGTATTTAATTTCTTTCTTTATTTTTTTCCTTGACCAAGTTGGGTAAGGAGTTGTTCAGCATAGATGTGTAGGTGGGTTTTCTGGTGTTTTGCTTGTTGTTGACAATCAGTATTAGTCAGTAGTGAGCTGATGGGATCCATGTGATTATTTCAATTTTATTGTACCAGCTGAGACTTGTTTTGTTTCCAATTATATGGTCAATTTTTGGAGAAGGTACTGTGAGCAGCTGAAAAAAAGGTATATTCTTTTATTTTATGGTGAAATGTTCTGTAGATATCTGTTAAAACTATTTGGTTTGTAACTTTTGTTAGTTTCATTGTGTCTCTATTCATTTTCTGTCTCCGTCATCTGTCCATTGGTGCAAGTGTGGTGTTAAAGTCTCCTATTACTATTTTGTAAAGTTTAATGTGTACTTTAAGCTTTAGTAATGCACTTTTAAAAGTGTGGTTGACCTTAGAGATTAAATTAGCTGAAATACCCAACAAAGGGAAAGGAGAACCTCTAGAGAATATATCCAAAGGTTATCCAAAGCCCTTGGTTCATTGATGTGACCATCCACTCATCCACAAATACATATCCCAGAATTGTTCTTGTCTAAATTAAATACCAGGACAAAGAGTGGAGCAGAAACTAAATAAAAGGCTATCTAGAGACTGTTCCATCTGGGGATCCATCCGATATGCAGTCACCAAACTCAGACACTTCCTGATGCCAAGAAGTTCTTGCTGACTGGATCCTATTATGGATGTGTCCTGAGAGGCTCTGTTAGAGCCTTGCTGATACAGATGTGGATGGTTGCATCCAACCATTGGACTAAGTACTGACGAGTTAGAGAAAGGGCTGAAGTATAGCTGAAGGAGTTTGCAACCTCATAGGAAGAACAACAATATCAACCAGCCGGAACCCCCAACCTCCTCCAGAACTCCCAGGAATTAAACCACCAGCCTAAGACTATGCATGTAGGGACCCATGGCTCCAGCTGCATGTGTAGCACAGTATGGCCTTATCTGGCTTTAGTAAGGGAAGAAGCACTTGGTCCTGTGAAGGCATGATGCCCTAGTGTAGGGGAATGTTAGGGTGATAAGGTATGAGTGAGTAGGGTGTGGGAGCACCCTCAAAGAAGCAGGGAGAGAGACGATGGAGTAGGGGTTTTGCAGAGGTGTAACCAGAAAAGGGAAAAACCTTATTCAATTAAATAAAAACAAAGTATGGTTGATTAAGTCATTAGAAGAAACCCTTCATATCACATTCCTTGACTATTTTTTCTTCAATTCTTGACTTCAGGTTCCTGCCTTAAGTTCCTACCTTTGCCTTACTTGCTAATGGACTGTAATATGCAATCTAAATGAAACTTTTCCTCCCAAGATTGACTTTGGTCAGTGTTTTATCACAAATCAGACTGCCAATTAGTGTGGTACAGGGCAATTGGATGCAATATTTTTATGTTAATTCTTCATCAGCCTAGGATTTGTAAATACTTTTTCCCTTCTACACTGTGTACTTTTGTTTTATATTTGCTGTACAGAAACTCTGTCATTTGATATAGCCTCATTGTCTCTTATGGTTCCCATGTTTTACAACACTATCAAGTGACTTGCTCTAAAAAAGGTCAGTGGCAGTGAACTCTCCCCCGATGTTATCTTCTTCATACTTTAATATTTCTCATTTAAGTTTTAGTATACTTGAAAGTATTTTTAAAGTGCAAAATAAGAGTTGAGTCTCATTCTGATCAATGTGGATACACATACTCTTCTTCAAATAAGTATTAACCATTCTCTTCTGTCTCTTCTGCATGTGTTTCTGTGTTTCAGAAAGTTCAATGTACTACTTATACATCCAAGGTTGTATAATTCTCTCTATTGCTCTACATGCTGACTTAGTAGCAATATCATGTGGGTATAATGAGTACAGTTATATATTACTACACTGTAAAATTAGAGATTGAAACACATCCAGCTTCATCATTTTTCTCAAGATTCTGTTAGAATTTATCTATTATGGCTTCTCAGGGTGTTCGTACCTGCCTCCTAGTCACACTTATTACTATGTATTTCATTCATGTGACACTCTTGTACATAAGATTATTTTTCTGATTTTTAACTCATGTTAATATTGTATCCTGCAGCTTTACTGAATGAGTTATTAGTTCCAAAGTTCTTGCCATGGCATATTTATCATTAGCTACATAAAATAGATAATGTCCATGGAAATTGGTGATTGCTTCCTCTCTAATTTGCTTTAAATTTTCATTCTCTTTCTCCCTGTCTTTCTCCTTACTTCCATCCCTACCTTCTCTTCCTTTATCCTCTCTCCCTTCTTTCTATTTATTGCCATTAATTTATTATTTCCAAATTATTATATGGATGCCTATGTGAAAGAGAGGAACCAGGAATGAAACGCTTGGACTGTGATATAACTCAGCTGGCAAAGATCATTCCACTTAGAAGTTCTATCCCCACAACCCGTGTTAAAAGACAACAACAAAAAAATTCCGTGAGTGGTTGTACATTCTCATAATCCCAGCTCAGGCATGAGTAAATATTCTTAATAAGGACATTCATTACTAGCAATCTTAGCCTATTTAGTAAGCTTCAGGCCAGTAAAAGATCCCACTTCTGACAAATTGATCTTTTAGCTGGAGAGACGGCTCAGTGGTTAAGAGCACTGGTTGCTTTTCCAGAGGTCATGAGTTCAATTCCCAGCAACCACATGGTGGCTCACAACCACCTGTAATGGGATCAGATGCCTCTCTTCTGGTGTGTCTGAAGACAGCTACAGTGTACTCATAAATAAAATGAAGAAATCTTAAAAAAAAAAAACAAAAATATAAGAAGGAATCCTTGCTTTGTTTCTGAGTTTTGTAGAAATGATTGCAGTATTTTCCCTTTGAAGATATTAGCTGTATATTTATTATACATAACTTTAACTTTGTTGAGACAGAATTCTTGTATAGCTAAATTACTACTATTTTAATAACAAATGCTTAATGAATTTTTGCAAAAGTGTTTTCTACAGTAGTTTACATGGTCATATGGCCTTTATCTTTTACAATATGACATGCCATAGCTTTTTCATTGCATGGCTGGACATGTCCTTGTTCCCTAAGTTTAAGTCTAACTTGATTGTGATGTATACAAATCCTATTAATGTACTTTTTATTTTATTTTCTAGTATATTATTGAATAGTTTAAATGACCATTTAATCATTATCTTTTGTAGCATTATTATAATTTTATTATGGTATCTGTGTGGTGTATGTTTGTGTGTGTTTATGTTTGTATTATATGAGTGAGTGTAGACACATTTCTGTTACAAAGAATAACTTTGGGAAGTAGGATTGCTGTTGTTACTGCTGTTCTATAGTGGCATCTGGGGCCAAAAACCTGATTGCCAGTCTGGTCCACCAAACACTGCCCTACTGAGTCATTTCCCTGAAGTTATTGAAGCAGTTTTCAAGCATTGCTATGAACATAAATACTGGCCATATACGTTGGGTTTGAAAGTGCTCTGTGTTCTTTACATTGCAGAGAGGACTTGAGGATCATTGAACTTCATCTCCTTTTAATATTTGGTAGTGCTCCCCATGAGAACCACCTGGTCATGCTTCACACTACGGTTTTATTTGGGTGGTTAAATTGTTGATTTAACTTTCATACTATTATTCTGATTCAGTTTAATGTTTCCTATGATTCAACCATATTAACATATACATTTCTAGGAACTCATTCATTTCTCCTAAGTCACTTAACTACGTTGGTAAATACATAGTCCTATCCTTTGGTCCCATGTATTTCTTTAATACTATTTTAATGCCACTTTTCATTTTTAATTTATTTTATGTGCATCTACTATTTTCTCTCAAAGTGCCTAAAGGTTTATCAGTTTTATCTTTCTAAAATTATTACTCAGTTCTATTAATTTTTTAATTGTCGCCCTGTTATTATTTTTAACTTTATAATTTACTCGTTTTAATTTCCAAGATTTACATGAAACCAGATAGTACAAAAAGAGTCACAAAATAATATACCAAAGTAAGTTGTACCTTGCTCAAATGACACAGATATTCCTTGGAGTTTACAGATTTTAAAAATAAGCCAGATTTCTTACCTAACCAGCTCCGAAACTGTGGGAAAAAGGAAGAAAAAAGATTTGAATAACCTAAAGCTACTTTTTGGTTTCATGTCTTGAAAAACGAACTTATTTTTCATTTGACCACATTTTTAAAATGTATTGATCCACAACTCATTTGAAACTTTTAAAGTTAATTTAGAGTGATTTTTTTTTTTTTTGATAACCACTGAAGGCAATTTGTCCACTTTCAGGGGACAAATTATTATTCCAATTAAAGATAGATACACTTTCTAAAATATTTCTTCTTTAATATTTAAATGTATGTGTATGTGTTTCATTGAAGTACCAAGTGCTGGAGATACAGGTTGCTGTCGATGTGTAATGTCAGTTCTGGAAATTATGCTTAGACTCTCTGCAAGAACAGTCCATGTTCTTAACCACTGAGTGTTCTCTGTTCCTGAACACACATTATTTATATTAAATTATCTGATGAAAATAGTAGCATGTGATATACTGCTTTCTTATTTGACAGTAACAATTCTAAGAATTTACTCTAAATTACATAACAAATGGTTTTAAAAGGATTTCTCATATTGTACAAATGTCAGGCTATGAAAAAAATTTTAAATAATACTGTATGTACTCCCCATGACATATGTATTTATAGATAATTTTTGGTACTACTTTGGCTTCTAAAAACCTGTGAGGCATTAAATAGTAAAATTTTGATGGCTGTATATATTACAGTAAACACATGTGTAAGGTCTAGGTCACAAGGCTGGAAGAAAGATCTGGGAAAACTGGAAGGTGAATATGATTGGGATGCACTATGTGATATCCCATAATAATCAATAAAAGTATTGTGTTGGAAAAAGGGCACAAAGCAAAGGGCAGGTTATCTAATACCAAAATGAAGTAAAATGAAATCAAAGAAACTGTTTTAAAGTATCAGAAACTAGATGGGGAGAGAACATAGTCCAGACAATGGTTGTCAGGTAAGTGTAAGAATGTGAATTTCAAACCAGGAGCATTTGCTAAAAGCTAAGAGTGATAAATTGTTGTAATCTCAGTGCTGGGAAGGGGCTGGGTTAGGCAAACCCTAGAAGATAGATCAATGACCAATCTAATTGTATCCTTGAACCTCAAATCCCATTGAGAAACCTTAAAAGTCCCAAGGTAAGCAAATCAAAAAAGGAGTCAAAAATATAAAAATTAAAAGACTATAATGTATAATCAGAAGAAACAAACAGACAAAAAAATCCTCAGGGAAACAATGGTCTATTGATCAAAATTAATTCTAATTTGGTATTTAAAATATTTGAAAATTAAAGGTTGGAGAGATAACACAGCAGGTAAAAATTTTGGCTGCTCTTCCAAAGGACCTGAACCCAAGTCCCCATTCCCACATCAGAGCCTATGACCTCTGTAATTTCAGTCCCAGGAATCTCAATACCCTCTACTTGCCTCAGTTGACTTTAAGCTGTTTTTGTTTGTTTGTTCATTTGTTTTTGTTTGTTTGTTTGTTTGTTTTCATAACTTACTTTACTAGCTGTTCTTAAATGCTTTAACCTCCCTTTCAAACCCACCAATCACAATCAGCCGTATGGGGAAAAACAGGCTAATAGGAATAGATGTTGTGCACAAGTTTAGAAGTAGTTCTTGGCAAAAGTTTCATTCTTTGTGGTCAGGATACGAGCATTCCTGTTCAATAGCAATCACCAAACACATATCAGTAGTGGCAATGTGACAGGATCCAATAGAAACAAGACTCTGCTGAATCAGCACAGAACACCAGAAAAGCAGCCAGAATCAGAAGGGATACTATGAGAAGTCCTTTTGCATGTCGAGGACAAGCAAAGACCAGTTCAGACCAGTAAATAAGCAAGGCCAGTAAAATCAGGAAAGAAGTAAAGACTTGCATGGCATAGCATTGCCAGAAAATTTTCTCATTTTATGGGGTTCCATGTATATTCTTTTTAAACACCATGCATCCTCTCTAGTGTCTCTTTTCAGCAAAACATCTCATGCCCTCTCAAAAAACAGGTTCCAGAAAAACATCACATGACACAAGGAGGTTTAAGGAAACCAGAAATTTTCACCTCAGGTGAAAACAACAGGCACACACATGATATGAAGATAGACATCCGCGCAAAACACCCCTACACATTTAAAAGGAGTTTAGAAATTTATATACACAGGTAAAGCTAAATAAATAATCACGAGATAGTTAAATGTGTCTATATTTTTGTAGGGTCTCTCCCCTCCCCCCTTTTTTCTAAACTTTTCATTTCTTCTCCAGTTCCTTATTTCTTCACAAAGTGCTTGTGTTTGTACTAGACAGTTTTGTGACTTGGCCAGTTGTCTCAGAAGAAGCTGATAGAGGCTCATCTTTAACCCTAGATTCATATGCCATCAATAGACAGTGTTACTAATGGTGCATGATGCTTTTAGCCTCTCTTTCAGTATTACACTAGTGCCAGTTCATTACTTTTTAAATGGATCTGATTTGCTTATTAAGTTGTTCATTGGCTTCTCTTACTGTTAAGTCTCTGGAGACAGACTATTTGGCCTTTGTTGTATTTTTTATGTCTCCAAAATTAAAAAAAAAAAAACATTTTAAAACAATTTAAGGTGATGTTTGAAGGTTTATAATTTTCAGGAATCTTTTGTTTTAAAAATAGTTGTATAAAAAATCAGACTGGTCAGGGTTCAAACTAATTCTGTGTAGGTTTTTGTACAGTCACCTGGATCTCAAGTGTATATTTAGAAGTGTGAGTAGCTCAAGAAACTTTACATAGATAATGATTAATATAAACTTCTGTTATTACTACTTTGTTTATGGGGCTATGACTAAAAGTTAGCATGTCTCCTATTGAATAGCTCAAAAAGTAAAATTAGAAAAATGAAGACCATCAGTAAGTATCAAAAAGTTATAGAAGAGAAATTTTAACAGCTTTAAAATAGATCTTAAAAGTGCTCAGTCATTCTAGTAAACGTACTTAAAAGTTATGAAATCTATTATTTATGAAATATTTATTATTAACTTTTATTAATTTGATTTTATCTTTCAATATTATTTATAAATGAATGCCTCTGGCAGGTCTATCTTTATCCAGGATGTCTATCCAACACCCAGACTCAAAGCTACAAGCAACCAGAATCTTGATTGTCTCATAGATAACTCAAATTAGGAAAGAAACACCTTTTTTTCATGTTGTTCTTAATCTTGTTTCTTTAGCAGTGTTTCAAGCATCTGGCATTGAATCTAACATGATTTATGTCTGAAGAGTGAAACCAAGTTGAAGTTACTGTTGGTTCTTTAATTTCTGTTTATCCCTTCCTGTTGTCAGCATGAGATCTTACTCAGTTCAATATCAGCCACTTGCGTTCCTATAACATTGCCATCTACCCATCCACACTCAAATGAGGAGCTCCCTCACCGACACATTATGGTCTTCACTTTAGTAGCCCGGGAGCTTCCATAAATTTGCTCCTCCACGCAGCCAGTATTATGATGTTTTACCCAGAAAATAAGACAGAGTTAACATTGCAATTTGGATAGAACATTTTACATGCTAATGCAGTGCCTATGAACAAGTGTTTGCCTCTGTTGCTTCCTGAGCCTTTTGTTTTCTAGATAAATTTCTACAACTTTCTCTCATAGTTACTTTCTATGAGATGATCCAGTTTAATCTTGAACTGTAAAGGAACAAAGTAGAGATTATACAAGAACAACTGTTACTTCTAATCTATATATATATATATACATATATATATATATACACATATATGATAATATATTAATATAATATATATGTATATTAGTCATGCTACAAACAACTGCAGGTTCAGCATCAATGGATTCAACTAATCATAAACTGAAAATACTTGGGAAAAATTAAATTTTGCTAAATACAAACAGATTTTTTTTCTTGTTCAATTTGCTACACAATACAGTATAACAAGTATAAATTAACCTTGTATTAAACATTGAAAATAGCCTTCAGACTGTTTAAAGGACCTGAAGGAATGAAGGCACACAGGTCACTTTGAATCAGACATTTCATTACCAAAGAACTTGAACATCAGACTTCGGAGTTCCAAGGGGGTATACCAAAGGAAATCCCCGGTGCTTTCATAGGGACTAATGTGTTTACAAGCCCATCTGTCTCACCACCCCTAGTGCTGTTTTCTCTTCATTTAGACTCTATGGAGGTGGAAGTACTATAAATATTTTCTGTTTGTAGCAAAACACACCCACAACAACTGTTGCAAAATAGTTTCATCTTGCCAGTTTCTGGATTCTGGCAAAAATTTCCCTTCTTCAAAAACAAATCCTGTAGTTACCATGGATATTCAGGGGAAAAGTGTGTTGTGTGTAGTACAGCGACTCTAAGAAATAACTTGAGAAGCATCTGTTGGTTTCTGAGGAGGTCCTGGTGTTTGAGACTAGACTAAATCAAGTGTAGAGAAAGTGTTGAGGAGAGAAGGGAGTCACTTAGTCTGTGTGTACAATTTTTAGGAATATCATGGAGCTCACAATAGACAGCTGAAATATGTTTGCTATACTTCATTATATTGATCTTGAGACTAATTCTATTTCTGTTTTCTCTCTAAAATGTGAAATGGAATTAAAGTATAGTGTTTAGAACTTATCTCTCCATGCATTTTATATGACTCCATCACAGGCTAAATGTGCAAAAATAAAAATTGGACATACAAGGCAATTTTCTACTTCCAGTCAATAGTAGGTATGTCTGAATTGTCATGATGTGGCTTTGAAAAGTAGCTGCATCTTTGTATTCACGTATTGCTATCATTTAAAAGGCATTGACTAACATATTTCCTTTACATTCTTGTCTAAACTATTGTCAATATCATATTTCTGCATGTAACCTGGAATTAGTCAGTTTTCTTGGTGTGTAAAGATTAAGCATAATGTCCTTTTTCCATTGTTGATTTTTTAGACAAAAATCTTCAATCTAGAAAATAATACTGTTCAAGTCAAGAAGTACCAGAGGCAGGTGGCCTCAAATATTATTTTCAGCTCTAATTATCTTTCTAATAAAAGATAAATAAACTATATTTATCTAGCAGTTAGAACCTTAGGTTTTTCAATGACCCTCTAACCATTTTGTATTATAAGTGAGCAAAACAATTACTTATGTAAATTACTAGATGGAAAGAAAATTTGGACATTTTCTTTCTAGTTTTAAAATCACTAAGTGTTAGTCATTTCACTAAAAACTGTTACATATATACTCCTGTCACTAGTTGCATCTGAACTTTTTGACTTTATTTAAATGCTGTATACAAAGAGCCATGTCCCATGTCTCTTGGGACCCATGCCAGAACCCATACCTAACCTGTACCTTGTCCACTGAAGAAATCCTGACTCATTCTCAGTATCAGCATACCTCTTCCCTGACCAGCTTAGCCTACCTCTACACACTTGCCAAGGAAAAACCTGTGATTCCCTTCATGGCATGGGTTGTTATAATTCAGGAATACCATTCTTAGATAAAGAAAATCGTTTTAAGCTGAGCTCTAAAGAAGGATCCATTCTTTAATTTTATTTGTTCCAATGATTAGAATTTAGATAAGATCTAAGCCCGTATCAAAGAGAAGAACCAGATATTTAATTTTGTAAAGATTTAATGTTTGTAGGCAACCTCAGGAAGGCTAATAATGGGCCTATACATCTTCTTGGGGAGAATGCACACTGAATATGCATGAAGCCAAGAATAACATCAGGGAAACTAGAGAAACTTTTAGAGAAGCTTTAACTTTTTGTAGTGTTAGGGATCAGACTCCAGATTAACATCTGTGTACTAAAGCGGCCATGTCAATGTTGGCTTAAGAGTTGACTGATGTACACATGTGTGTCCTGGAATGCAGAGCAAAACATGCCCTGATGAGACACCTTGCTGGCCCTTTTTGATTGTTTTATTTTGTTTTGTTTTGGTCGTTTGCTTGTTTGTACTCTCTCTCTCTCTCTCTCTCTCTCTCTCTCTCTCTCTCTCTCTCTCTCTCTCTGTGTGTGTGTGTGTGTGTGTATTTAGCTGATTATTGCTTTGTTTATTATTTGTTGTTGCTGTTTTGTTTGGGGGGTTGTTTGTTTTGCTTTGCTTTGCTTTGACAGGGAGACTAATTACTTTCTGAACACTGCCAATGAGTGAACTATTCCTTCTGGAGATTTTGGGAAATCATTTTAAATTAACTACATATTTCTAAATTCAGACTTCACTAGTGACATATGAAAGGAAGAAGAAATGCACAGTGAAACCATGGATCGGCTCATGGAAGCTGCCTATTCCTGGTGGGGCTCATAATTTTCTGCAAGCATGGATGTTTGCTGCATACTTGTGTGCCCTGTATCCATTGTGGCATTCACAAGAATAAGTGAGGTACTGCAGTTAAGGACACCTCCTGCTCTTGCAAAGGCTCAGAGTTCAGTTCCTACCACCCACTGGGGAAGCTCATCACCTCCTGTAATTCAGCTTTAGGAAATCCAAGATCCTCTCTCATCTTCCAGTGGCATCTGTATACATATGGCACACACTTCAATGCACAAACATGTATTTCAATAAGTTTAAAAGAAAATCACTTTAATAAATCAGAAGAAATGCAGGGAACAAATAGATGCTGCTGGACTACAAGTTACAATACTCAGCCTTCCTCACAGGGAAGTTATATGGAAGCTTACTGTGGCTTGCAGAGAATGATCACTTACCTGACATGGAACCTATTATCACATTTATATTCTTACTTCCTTCCCACAAGAGACAACCATATTCTGAACATTGAAAGTATATTAAATATTTGAATTCTCACATGATAAGTACCTTCACTTAATAAAACTACTTTGGATTTTTGTTCAAGTGAATTAATTAGATGCTCAGTACGTATTTGCAAGTATGTATAGCAAGAAAGGACTGTGAAGATTCTAGAAGAACCCTCAGCAGCTGACACCTAGAAGGGTTCTATGAATATTTTCTGGATGATTGAACCAGAACAGTTCTTCATAGTGAATGTGGAAATGACAACCTCATTTATAATAAGATTTATATACGGTCAAGTGTTAGTAAAAATATTCTCCTTTATTAATACAATAAATTAATCAAGACTTAAAAAACAATACATGCTAGAAAGTGAAAACTAGCCTTGGAAGATTTCTCAGTGGGGAAACATTTGCTATGAAAGCTCAAAGACATAAGGTCAAATCCCTAGAACACAAATAAGAGCAGGGATACATAAGTATGTCGACAGTCCCAGTGCTTCTAGGGAAAGATAGAAGGTGGAGACAGGAGAATCTATGAAAACCTCAGGCTCTCTAGATTAAAACATAAGTAATTAATTGTATCTAAAAACTACTTGGTATAATATGAGTGATTTTATCATATTGTTTTACATTTTAATTTTATTTATAAAGTTAAAAACACTTAGCTATAATTTTATACCATGTTAATTTCTTGTCCAGTCTTTGGGACTGATTGATTGATTATAGGGTAGATCTGATTTTAGCTTTTTGAAATTTTTCCACACTGATATACAATGTGGCTGTGCCAGTTTGCAATCCCACCAACTCTAACTGAGGATACCTCTTCTCTCAGGTCTTTTCTAGTAGCATTAGTGGTCAGCTATCTTGAAACCATTCTGAGTGGGCTAAGAGGAAAACTCCAAATAGTTTGAGTTTGTATATCTCTATTAAAAATATTGAACACTTTTATTTCTTTTTCTGTGAGGTCTCTGTTCAGATCCATAACCCATTTTAATTGGCTCATTCATGTCCCTTGGATTTCTGACCTTTGTATATTTTGGATATTAGACATATATATATATATATATATATATATATATATATATATATATATATATATATATATATATATATATATATAGCTGGTAAAGATTCTTTCCAATTCTGTGAACTTTTTCTTCACTGTACTGATTGTTTATTAAGTGTACAGTAGCTTTTTAGTTTTATGCAACACAGTTGTTGATTTTTCACTATAATTCCTAAACAAATGAAGTCCTATTCAGATAGATTTCTTCTAGAAGCTTCTATGTATATGGCTGAATATTGGGATCTGTGGTACACTTAGAGTTAATTTTTCTGTAGGATGATAGATAATCTGTCTAACTTATTCTATAAATGGACATCTAGTTTTTCAACACCAACTGCTAATTTTATTCTAGAGTGGTTTTAGCAACTTTGGTAAGTATCAAACTGTTGTGTTATGTGGGTTAATGTTGGGTCTTCTATTTTGTTCCATTGGTGTACATGTCTGTTTATATGCCAGTGCGAAGCAGATTTTTCTTTTCATTACTATGGCTCTGTAATCAATTTTTAATCTGTGCTAGTGATTCTTTAAGAATTGTGGGGTTTGTTCTTGTTTTGTTTTGCTTTTTCTTTGTTTTGTTTTTTTTTCTGAAAATTACTTTGGTTGTCCAGTGTCTTCTGTGGATTTTTCTTCTACGTTGGAAAAATGTTATAGAAAGATTGGTTGGAATTCTGTTGACTATAAATTGTTTTTGGTAGAATAGTTACATTTTCAATATTATTGTTACAAATCCATGAGCAAAGGGGGTATTTGATTTTCTAGTGTCTTTGCCAATGTCTCTTTAAAAAGAAAGTTTTGATTGTAAATGTCTTTGACTTGCTTGATTAGGTTTATCTCAAGATATAAATTTGAGTCTTCTTTGAAAAACAGTACCAGTGAACTCTTTCCCTGTTCCTTGTTGCTGTAAAAAAAGACTACTGCTATTTAAAGTTGAGTTTGAATTTTGACCCATTACTGAAATTGATAATCATGTCTAAAAATTTTCTAGTGAAAAATTTTTATCTCTTCTGTATAAAATCATATCATATGCAAACAGAGATACTTAAACTTTTTTTCCTGTGTATGCTTTTATACTTGATGTTTCCTTTATTGATATACCAATAAACCTGATTTCATCCCTAAAACTAGAATCCACAGAATAGTACCTATAAAGAAGACATGAACTAAATCAACAGTGGTATCCACTATTGAGTGTGAATTATGTTTTTGTGGAATGAGGGTTGAAATACCAAGTTTAGCCAATAACAGTAACTGTTTAGACATGCCTGTTTCAACTATACTGAAAAGATGGCAAACTCACCTCTAAAATAAACTTATGGATGAAAAATTGCAAATTTGCATAATTGTTCTCTTGGTTATATATTCCTATGTGATTCATATGCATACAAATGTTTTAAAATTGACCTGCTCATGGCAATTCTATTCATTCTATAACTGAGGTGGATATGTATTCATCATTAGAAAAGAGAAAATTACATTATATTACATAATACTGCACTGCAAAAGAAAGAAACAACCTCTTTCTGCATGCAACCCCATGGGTATACCCTTGAGGAAATTTCTGGAATAGAACAGATGTGTCTCTCTGGGGGAATGGAAACAAAGAGAGCTTATGAGGTGCTAAAAATTATTTCTTTGTGTGCTTGCGTGTTTGCAGAGTCTGCCTGTCTAGGCGTATTTAAGGATCAATCATCTATCCATAAAGATATATGTAAATATGTGAAGATTTAAGAACAGCATATAAAAATCCACAATATTATAAACACAGCCACAATGTCAGCATCATATTATACACAAAGTGACCCTAAGTTACATAATTATTTTTAAGTATCATATAATTTCAAACATAAAGTAGGTGATGAATATCTTAATTTAATATTGATCTTTGAATGAATCATGCTGTTATATACTCAGATTTTGAGCCAGTCAACATTTTATAACACAATCTACTTAGTTATGCTATTAGTTTATTTTAATAATATTATATAGTGACAATTTTATAAGCATATTTCTATGCCATAAATAATAATAATAAATATTGAAACTGAGAATTCAGGATGTACATCGCCATTAGGAAGTATCTGTGCTACTTGACAGGGTCATTAATCAACATATTTGGGCCATGGTTACTTGTTATTTTTATAAAGCAAATAAATTCTTATCTCTCAGCCCACCTTTAATGACTTTATACTAACAGAGGTTTTGCTAAATGTTTTTGGTAGAATTCAAATTGGGAGTGAAACTATGGAAGTCTTGTTGTCCTATGAGACAAGGGCTGGATTTTAAACAGAGATTGTTTTAATCCTCTGCTATGATCTCTGATCTCAGCTTTGTAGAGACAGCCTGATCTAGGCTAGAAGCCACGAGCAAGAGTGAGAAGAAATGCTTTCAGGTTCCTGTTCTGCAGATTCACCAGTCATTTGTTTTCAATATTTATAACTTGTGTCCATGACACTGTGGTGTTGCCTATCTTTATTTTTCTGACAGAAGCTTTGATAAATATTCTAAGAAAGTAAGATAGATTTCATGAATAATGTCAATCCTTTGGGATATAGTCAGAATTTAATTGTATCTAAAAAGCTAATGCAGGCATATCTCTTTTAGAAAAATCCAACTATCTTGGGGGGTTACTGCTTGTTCTCACGAGTAAGTTTTCCTGCTCCCAAGGTTACTTAAAACTTATTTTTGTTAGAGACATTTAAAATGGGAAAGAGTTTTTCTTTTTGCCCCTTAATCATTTTTTAATTAAACAAGTTTATTTTAAAAAACAAAAATAACTGTACAGATTTTAAGCATTTTTGCATAAAAGTATATGGAAGCATTTTTGTCAATACTTGATTTTTTAAAGGATTGATAGTATGCATTAAAATGTTACTACTTACAATGAACAGAAAATTTATGTAAAACAAAATATAACCTGGAAATAGTCAAAGTTTTCTTGGTTTGTAAAAATTAAGCATAATGGTTTTTCATTTTTTTTTTGGCTTTAGTTTTTTTTGAATTTCATATAGTCTGTAAGTTGTTTCTGGGGTGTTCAGAGCTTTCTGGGGTTAGCATCCAATTACCAGTGACTGCATATTATGTCTGTTCTTTTGTGACTAGGTTACCTCACTCAGGATAATATTTTCTAGATGCATCAATTTTGTTAAGAATTTCATAACGTGATTGTTTCTGATAGCTAAATAGTACTTACTCCATTGTGTAAATGTACCACAATTTTTGTATTCATTCATCTACTGAAGGACATCTGGGTTCTTTCTAGCTTCTGGCTGTTATAAGTAGGGCTGCTATGAACATTGTGGTGCATTGTCTTTGTTGTATGTTGGAGCTTCTCTGGGGTATATGCCCAGAAGTGGAATAACTGGGTCTTCAGGCAGTACTATGTCCAATTTTCTGAGGAATCGCCAGACTGATTTCCAGAGTGTTTGTATCAGTTTTCAACCCCACCAACAGTGGAGAAGTGTTGTGCTTTCTCCCTATCCTCGACAGCATCTGCTGTCATCTAAATTTTTGATCTTAGCCATTCTGGTTGATGTGAGGTAGAATCTCAGGGTTGTTTTGATTTGCATTTCCCTGATGACTAAGGATGTTGAGCACTTCCTTAGATGCTTCTCAGCCATTCAATATTCCTCAATTGAGAACTTTTTGTTTATCTCTGTACCCTGTTTTTTAATAGGGTTGTTTGATTCTCTGGTGTCTAACTTCTTGAATTCCTTGTATACCTTGGATATTAGGCCTCTATCAGATGTGGGATTGGTAAAGATCTTTTCTCAATCTGTTGCTGCCACTTGACAGTGTCCTTAGCCTTACAGAAACTTTGCAATCTCATTAAGTCCCATTTGTCGATTTTTGACCTTAGAGCACGAGCCAGTGGTTTTCTGTTCAGGAAATTTTCTCCTGTGCCTGTGTGTTCTAAGGTTTTCCCTACTTTCTCTTCTAATAGTTTCAGTGTATCTGGTTTTATGTGGATATCTTTGATCCACTTGCACGTGATCTTTTTACATGAATATAGTCAAGGGTCTATTTTCATTCTTCTGCAAGATGAGTGCCAGTTGGAACAACACCATATGTTGAAGAGGCTGTCATTTTTCCATTGAATGTTTACAGCTCCTTTGTCAAAAATGAAGTGACCATATATATGAGGGCTCATTTCTGAATCTTCTATTCTATTCCATTGGTCCACGAGCCTATATCTGTACCAGTTTATAACCCTTTTCCTGTTTGTTTATGATTTCACATTAGCATCTTGTCAATATTTAAGGAATGATTACAGTACACTATTTTCTCACATTATGGCCTGTCTTGAAAACCTCATCCCTCTTCTCTGACTATTTTGAAAACAATGTGCCCTTGACTCAGGTCTACTTACCCATCTCCTCAGAGGTATTTGCAACTGTACGAATTCTGCTGTAAATAGAGTCTGAGCTCATTAACAACCTCCTTTCGCACATTTTAAGATGTCTGTTCTATTTGTTCTTCATCAGTGAGATATTTCTCAATTATATTCTTACACGTTCAGTTTTTCTCAAATGTAACACTTTACTAATTTTTCTTCTGACTTGATTTCATTTGCATATGATGCTACCTTCCCTAACATGGTCACATTAGGTAATCTTTTTTTTAATATTCAAAAGACTCAGTTCATGAAAATAATGTAGCTTGGTTTTAATGATAAAAACTGTTTACTATTGGATATTGAAATTTTGATATTGTATGCACATCTGTGTGGTTAATGTTTTAGTCAATGTAATACAAGCTAAGGTTGTCTGGCATGATTGAACTAATTTTTTTAAAAAACTGCCTCCATCACACTGGCATATAGTCAAGTATATGGGTTTTTTTTGTTTTTTTTTTTTTTGTTTTTTTTTTTTTTGTGACTAATGATTGATGTAGGAAAGCCCAGGCCACTGTGAGCAATGGCAATCCCCTGAGCATGTGGTTCTGAGTTGTATAAGCAAACAAGCTGAGAAAACCATAAGGGAAAGGCCACTAGCAACTTTCTGCAAAGGTTTCTGCTTTGGTTTCTGCCTCAGTGTTTCTGTCTTGATTTCTTCAGTGATGAATGGTGACCATGAATGAGGAAGTCAAATAAACCTCCCCAGGTTGCTTTAGGCCATAGTGTTTATCACAGCAACAGAAAGCACTCTAAGATTATGTCTAAAGGTAGATATGACCAATGTTCTTTGAGAGCTGAGCATTATCTGTCTTTAGTGTATACCAGACTCTAACACAGCAGGCCTCAGTTTTAGCCCTATTTACTGCTTTGCATGTTCATTACATTTATTGTGCATGGAGATGCTTATCTTAGTTTTGATCCTAGCTATGTCTTTCCAATTTTCTTTTTATCTATCTTACAAAAAATATTGTATTTTTAGAGCAAACAGGAGACCTCAAAGCCTGAACTCATAAAGCTATCTTGCCTGGAGACTTCTTTTCAATTTATTCATTTCATCTGATACATATTTTTTGGCCCGTTATTAAAGGTTCTTCTGTCCTTAATTGAAAAATTTTCAGTGTTTTCTTCTAAATTAGAAACTAGCTATATAGAGACTCTGATGATGTCACAGACACCAATATGAGTGTGCTGTGGGCTATGGAGCCATTTTTTTTAACTAGAGAATCTTCTTTGTGCTCTGTCTTGGACCTCCTTCTTAGTTTCTCACTCCTCTTGGGAGGTACTGATTTACAAATAACAATGCAAAAATATTTATTGTTTGAGTTTAATGTGCTGACATCATCTCTGCTAGTTAGTTACTCTACTAATAACTTGATACAAGTGTAGGTTGTATGGGAAGACAATACCTCAAGTGAGATAATGCCCCATCACTTTAGCCTTTGGGCAAGTTTGCCAGTCATATTTTTGATTAATTATTGATATAGGAGGGACTGACTCTCTATGGGTGGTGGCTCAGGACACCATATATTCAGATTTTAATTATATTTTCAATTTCTCTAGTTTAATTTATCATTTAGTTCAAGTAGAATGAATGTGTAGATCACAAATTCTGTCTTTAGAGTAAATATCAAACATACACACACACAAATACAGAGAAAGACAGACAGACAGAGACAGAGACAGACAGAGAGAGACAGAGACAGACAGAGACAGAGACAGACAGAGATACAGAGAGAGATAGGCAGAGATAGATAGATAGATAGATAGATAGAGAGAGAGAGAGAGAGAGAGAGAGAGAGAGAGAGAGAGAGAGAGAGAAGGAAAGGCATACAAATTAAAAGATTAAAATCCAGAATTGAAGTGGAAGTTATGTTGGGTTTTACCAGCTCTAGCAATGTACCAGTTAATAGTTAGGAAAAATTCCTTAAGACTTCTTAAATAATAAGAATATATGGCTATATAGTATAAATATCTCTGCCTCCTCTCTTTCCTACCTCTTCATCAAAGTACAGTAGGATCAGTTTTGCCTGTTAGTATAACATAAATGATACTTGGTGTGGGGTGACAAGTTTTCCCTCCTACATACAGTTTTGGGGATCTTTTTGTGATCTAAGGCATATTATTCCTAATCTGTGGATCAATAGAGGTTACTAGTTCTACACGACAAATAAAGAAAGCAATCAACTTTCCCAAATTACATGCTTGATAGTTCAAAGTATAATGGGAAACATAATATTGATCGTTCCACCATGTTCTTTGAGAAACTGACTCTTTCCTTCAGTTAATCACCTATTCTCTTAACATTTTCTTCTGTCAAAATAATTAAAAATAGAATAAGTTTTACTTACCCTGTCTGTGCTTGAGATATTTGCTTCCTTTAAAGTTGACAATAAATTTTGCCTTGTTAAAAGTAATAAGATAAATTGGACCATGTAGCTGTGTGTTAATTGCCTCCTTGCTGAAAAACAATGCAGCAAAAATGGCTAAATAAAGAAAATTTATTTTGCAGTATCCACTAGCAAGTCACAGGAAAAAAGCATTCACTAATCAAAGAAACATATTGCTAGCTCTACACTTTGTATTAATTGTTTGCTGATTTCATTGGCAAAATAATTTTATTGCTTCGAGAAATATATAAACAGGACTTTCAAATTCTAATTAGCAATGTGTTTCTTCAAGGTTTGGACCTCTACAGCTAATAAGGAAATATAGTTGGATATAATGGCACATACCTGTAAATCTAGACAGGAAAAGTAACGAAAGAAATGTCATGAGTTTACAGTCATCTTTGACTACAGAGCCAGTTTGAGGCCACATAAGCTGTATAATTCTGTCCCTCAAAATTCTTCTACAAGAAAATGTATTTTGACTGACTGAGCCACTTATCATTTTACAATTTTACCTGAGGCTTCATCACGAATTTATTTTTACAGAAATCTAGAGGCATGTACATAATTCATAACCATAAGGAATATAGGAACTGAAATAGAAAAAAAACAGCAAATAGATGCGCAGGTTCTAAACCTGCGTCAAGGAACAGATTGGTGAGGAGGAGACAACTACTGGAAACATGGTCAAAAGAGCTTTGGAAGATTGAACCTTGTTAGTTAAGGACTACTTGGGAGATGAATACGTAAGAAAGCAGAAGGAATTATGCATAAAATATAGACACAAGACACAGCATCAATAAAGGTGTTCACCAGTGCTCCAACAGTTCTGAGATATGAATAGCATGACAGGGCTTCAGTAAGTCAGAGCAGGTCCTAGCCCTGTATGGTCTCAGGAAAATAGAAACAGCTATCACATCATTCAAAGTGTGCAAAGAAGGAACATAAACTTGGAAAACACTTTCGGTATGTTTTCTTTAAGAATTTCCCGAAGAGCAATTATCCCCAAATACTGTCTGCTCCAGGCTAAGCAAGTCAGCTCCCCAGGCTTTAGGAAAGGCCTAGAGGGCTCTACAGAAGAATTTCTCTATGTGATACCATGTGAAGTGGGCATTGTAATACTGAAAGAAAAGTTTGCCTAGATAAGTTGAGAAAGGACATGTGGGTATGGGGATGGTGTGTCCAGAGTGTGTGTACTACGAGTGATGACTAAGCTCTGGGCAGTGTAAAATTAGTGTAAAGGTAAATGGATGAGACATAGGATGATTATTCTGGTAATGCTGTCTGAAGGTAGAAGCTGAGAGAGAGAGAGAGAGAGAGAGAGAGAGAGAGAGAGAGAGAGAGAGAGAGAGGCCTCCCTAGGGATTTAGTGTTGCTCTTACCTTTGTAAGTTTAGAGCTGACAGCGCTAGGGGTTAGGTGCCAAATCAGCCATTTTTCTAAAATAATGTACAAGTTCTAACTGTATTCTATTCTATTTTTTCACTAGATAAGGGCAGCTTTCACCTCTCATCAAAATTGCTTTGTTCTGAAGCAGATGGATAGCACTAAAGAGATCTGCTATGGGTCAAAATTCTGACTACAAACACATATTTAATGAAACATAGTTATATAATTTTCCATAATGTGTAAGAGTGTCATATTAAAATAGAATTGAATAATACTAAGATGAATGGAAGAGCAAGCACAGCCTAAAATATTCAACATTTAATAGAACAGGTACCTTACCCAATGTTGTCAAATGTCATTTATCACTCCACATATGAAATAGAGAATTTAGTGCTCTATTGATTTAGTCACCCATCTTTGCTGATATTATAACCCCATATTCTACTTCTTCACATATTTTAAAGGCCATAATTCAAAGTTATTCTATTACACACACTTCTCTTTTAAAGAAAGTATAAAAGTAAATATTTAATTTTTGATATATTAAACAATCCCCAGCATTTTATTTATGTTTATAGACATTCTAAAAGCAAAATTAATAACCCCAAAGCTACATATTTTATCTTTTTAGTAATGAATTTAGATAATGAATTCTCTCAGCTTTTAAAGTATTGCTGTGTTACTTTTATTTTTAATGGCTGTCTTTGGTCAATGTAGAAAGATCACATTAAGACCTGTCTCTTTCCCTCAGTCAGCACCTGCTACCATGGCTTGTATCATTTCTGATGAAATCTTCTGCCTTCTAAGGGAGTTACAGATTTTATCTTTAACATTCTTTCCTAGAAGTGATAATATATTTTTGGT